>NW_015387018.1:156588-167389 GCF_001527695.2 Protobothrops mucrosquamatus | reverse complement strand
GCCCAGGACACAACATTTACTATGCAACTTATTCTGTGGGTTTCTTCAGTTTATAGGTTATTGAGTTCTAATGCGTTTTTATGTATTTTATCTTTCTGAAGTTTCATTTATTATTTTTTCTGAATTTTATTTATTCTGTGTATCTTATAGAACATATCTTCCAATGCATACATGATTTTTTATGAATTTCTGAACATTTATTTTTCTTCTTTTTTTTTTCAAACTGAGTTGAATTGTCCACATGTTTATGGATTATCAGAAATGTGGATTATATTTAGCTTCTTTCCCTGCTGGAAAAGAAACTAGGGTTATATTCTCTTCAACCCAAATTCTATGGATCCTTCAGTTCCCTAGTTTTGTCATTTTCCTTGCTGGTTGGCAGTTTATTAATTTGTATATTCATTTATTTGTCTTATCTATATTCCATCACAATTGTATACAGACTCTTGGCAGTTCTCAACATGAAGACAATAATAAAAATATAAATTAAATGTGCCAATATCTCCGTTCTACTCACTGCTGACAGTAAAAGATGGTACTCACTTACAAAAGGGTTATGTTCTTAGACACTGTTCATAAGTCTGTTTTGTTTGCTAGTCCAGAAAGCATTAAAAGATTCGCAATAATCCTCACACTCTCCAAGCAGCAGCAAGTGCCACAGCTTGCATCTCACTCCCGCCTGGTGGTGGGTGAGCTCATGTCCTCTCCAGTATCAATCCATCATGGCTTTGGCTGCCAGTGCCAGGGTGAGCTAGTCATTTATAGCCCTTTGGGAGTCTTGATGGGGAAGGGCTGCCAGTAGGCAGAGAGGTAATGTGGATAATAGTCAGTCTTGACCTTACGAGCAGCAGTGGGCAGCCCCATGTCATTCCATTCTCTACAAGGATACTGGAAGTATGTTTGGTGGAGTTTTCCAGTGACACAAGGCCCCCTGCTTTCCTCATGCTGCTTCATTTCCCCTTCATGAGCTTCTCGAGGATATTCAGGGGAGACATGGGTGTCGACTCTTCTTCCAGGTGATCCCAGGTATGGTTCAACTTTTTTTTCTCTTCTTGAGCTGATCAATTGCAGTCTCTATGGCCCATCCCTCTTGAGGTGATACTCTCGTAAAACAGCCTTCCTGCCTTGGTGACCTTCTCCCCTCTCAGAATGGTTAGGCCTTCTTTCTGGCATTCCATCAGCCCCACTCCCTCAGATATTGAGCACCACCTTCCATTTTACCACTTGTGGTAAAGACCTGTGCAACAGTGCTGTCAAGTATATGTATGCAGTGTGAAGTGTGCCATAAAATAACATTTTCTCATCTTCTCCTGGCTTTTAGGTTGGAATTGTACACAGTTTTATTTATACTGGCTAAAATTTGTAATTCAAAAGTTTATAAGTAATGTCTGTAAACAGAATGGAACTACTGTAAAACAGTGCCTTTAGGCCTCAGTCCTTCTAGTATGATTGTAAATGCAACCAACTGGGACAGGTGTACTACCTCCATCTAGGCCCTAACTCAGGTCATTAATAAGAGCAACCAATGCTGTTTCTGTCCCATGGCCAGACTATACCTGCCGTAGACTTTCTTATAGGATATTTGCTACCTCTGCCTTCAGCTGCCATTGGAATTTTGGCACCTCTTAATTTTGGGTTGGAGGGGTGGATTTTATCATCAGCTTGTTAGTGGCTTCTGGCTACTGCTATTGTTGTAGAACAGGGGTGTCAAACTTGCAACGTCATGTGACATGTCGCGACGTATCACAACTTTTTTGCCATTGCCGGCAATGGGGTGGGCGCAGTTTCGCTATGATGCATCCGGCCCACGGGCCAGCAGTTTGACACCCCTGTTGTAGAAGATGGTTTGATTGCTGGGTTCTGCTCTCTGCTCATTTTGCAACAGCTGTTGTTGCTGCTGTTGTGATTCCAGTTCACTCATTGCATGCTGGTTTCTGGTCTCACCAAGCTAGCTAATCAAATAGCCTCCAATTTCCAGAGTAAAAAGGAAAGAAAAAAGGTTGAACAAGTCCATGAAATTTTCTTGGCAACATTTTTGGTTACAATTGCCACCTTTCTTTCAACCAGCCAAAAGTTGCCCAGCTGGTCTATCAATTTTCAATCTGATGCTTTTAATTAACACACAGAGAGACAGAGACACACAGAGAGAGAGACTGAGAGAGCAATATAATACATGTATAATTTAATGTGTAATCCTCACTGTTGGTTTTCAAAAATTTGTGAATTATAGGATTTTTTACCCACTCAAAGATATCACTACCTGACTAATTTTCAATATAATTCCTAAGGAATATCTTTAATATTTTTTCTGCTCTATGCACTGAGAACTAGGAAAAAAATACACAATATTGTTAGATTGCTTACATTAAACATTCATCCACTTGTCCTCATGAAGCATCTAAATTTTACTCACAGGTATATATTTAAGGTGACCAACTTTTTTACAATGAAAAGGAGGACACAAATAAATTGAAGAAAAAATATCGTAAATAAAAGAAATATTTTATTCATTGCAACAATAATACAGACAACTTGCATGTGCAAAGTTTGCCACCCGGGTGTTTTGGCGCGCTCAGCAGCAATTCCTATTGGCTTTTGAAAGCCAATAGCGGGAGTAGTACAGCTCATGCAAAAGTTGAAAAAAAAACCATCAAAAAAAGGTGCCGGAATGCCGTTCTGAGCATTCTATGAGAAAAAAAAAGCCCTGCAGATTAGTCTTCAAATATCGAAAAGGAGGACATGTAGGAGGACACTTTTCGAGGGAGGACAGAACTCACAAAAGGAGGACTGTCCTCCCTAAAGGAGGACGGTTGGTCACCTTAATATATTTAATCTGTTACTCTAAATTTGCCTGACAGGCAAATTTTGAATTAAGCATTTTGATTCTCCTCCCTGTCTTTTCTTTCTATTTTTCTTGTCACCTTGTTCGCTGTTTGTTAGGTTTTCATTTTGCTGCACTTAGACCAGCAAAAAAATCAACAACAACTTTGAAGTATCTGCTTTTAGTTGATTAGGCATTGTATGCACAGGAAGTGGTAGTTGCTGGAAATATAATGTTCTTTTGATGGCTTTCTTGTAATTATATTGTGTCACATGGCATCTATCACAGCTCTTTGAATCATTTTACTTAAGGTTGTGTCAGCTCAGTTGTGACAATGCAGTGCATTAAGTGACAGAATAGAAACACAGGACTGTTTTTTCTTGAAATTGTTTCCTGCTACTTTCCAGTTTTAATGGATCATTCTCTTATGTGTGAAAAGTGGGCCTAGAGAGTATTATTCACATGAGTTCAAGCTAGACATTTTTGAATATACTTCAAGCCACCAGTTGGAATTGGTGGGACTTGCTATTTTTTTGGCAGGGATAAGAAAATTAGCCTTTTCTTTTTAGTGAAATATTTTAGTTTCAAAATATGACATATTTTAGGACACAAGATGTCAGATGATTTGTAATACGAAACAGAAACACTAGCAACGTAATGATGCTAATCTGAGGGTGTGGATGCTGAATCCAAAGAAGCAAAAAATAATAATAATCATAGGATGTACATTTAGCAAACTCTACTTGGCATGCTGAGAAACATGATCAAGTGATTTCAGGTATATCTTTCCTCTCCCATTATCTACAACTGGAACCAGCTGTTTAGAAAGGGGAGACTATTGCTCTGTACTCTAAATCAGGGGTCCTCAACCTTGGCAACTTTAAGACTTGTGGACTCAGCAAAGCTGGCTGAGAAAGTCTGGGAGTTGAAGTCCACAAGTCTCAAAGTTATCAAGGTTGAGGACCTCTGCTCTAAACCTTCATGAGTCCATATAGATACTATGATTGAGGGTGTCAAAAGCCACCGAGACTGAGGACTGAAGAAGGTTATAGTCCAAATTACCTGAGGATAGTATTGGGTGTTTCCCCAATTACATCTATATTGGGTCCAGCAAAAAGGGTATGTTATGAGTACCACTGAGCTTTATTCAGCCTGATCCAGAAGGAGAGCTTTTTCTGCTGTTGTAACCATCCACTGTAACATCATTTTCCCCATGGTGAGACTGGCCTAATGCTTCCAGGCTTTTGGAAGGTCCTTAAAACTTGCCAGCATCCAAGAAAGTATGGAGCTCATAAAATAGTTGCATTGTCAGAATGCATTCTCTGTATTTTTATTATTGCTAGTTTTAAATTTTTGTTTTGATAGTAGATCACGATTTTACGTAGATTTTAAATATATATGCTACCCAGTTACATGCAAGTGAAATGGGCAACCATAAAAGTTTAGTAAGTAGTCCCCTGAAGAAAACAGAAATAATATCTAGTTTTGATTTGCTTTTGTATTACTTTTTTCTTTTCTTTTCTTTCTTTTTTGGGGAGTTTGTATTTTAATATTTTGAATAAAATAAAATTTAAAAAAAGAAAACAGAAATAAGAATTTAGCAAGATGTGTTATGCCTTTCTATAATTTCGTTTTACACATATAATCTTATTCCCGTTATTATATAGTCTTTAGTCATATATTTGTTGATGCTTATTTAAAATGGAATTTTACTGCCTCAATTGTGAATTATTAAAATGCTTATAGAATGTGAACTTTTAGCTATACCTTTCACAGCATTCAAGGATATGTGGTTTTCATCTTACCTTTTTCACCTTCCACATAAATGTCACGGGAAAAAGCTTGTTAGAATACCAATTAGAGAATATGTCTAAAACATCTTCAACACTTTGAAAAATACCTCATCCCTCCCCCCCTTTTTTTATTTTACTATTTTATAGTCTTATCTGCTATAAAGCAATTTTCTATGTTTGGGGGGTCCCTGCTAATATATGCAGATAATCACACTATCTTTGATCAAATTTATACATAAGATTTATTAATTTGGGGGCTCTTGTATTTGGGTTGTTTAAGGGCAAGAAGATTATGCAAGAAACCAGACACTCACTGGAATTTGCTAGCTTTAATGAAATGATTGTTGGATTTTCTGTAGTAGTTGATGAGATTTTTTTTTCTATTTAGTTTTCTATCATATTCCAAGGATAGGAAACCATTTTGGGGGAGGTACCCCTGCCTGTAAAGGAATGCAGGCCCTGGGGTCCCTTGCTTGATTCAAGCCTCTACTATTGAAAGTTACTCAAACAGAGTTGTTGTTTTTGTTGTTTTTACTGCATATGAGATCTTGGTCTGGCAATGTTGAGTATTACAAATTGAGCCAATGAACTGCAAGCACTGCACTTCTGAGTGAGTTTTGTGAATTTCATGAAATTGGCATTTGGAGTTTGCCAATTTGGAGTTTGTCTGGTGTGGCAGAATTACCTTTATGAAAGTCACCAGCTGTAACTGAATTGTGTTATCAGAAAGGGAAATTAAACTGCAGAGGATTAGGTCAAGTTTGGGATACTGAATGTTATATGTTCTTTGTATTTATGTACCACCACTGGCAGGTTTTAGCTGCTAATAAGTCTCAGCTGTCCCCAGCTACAAAATTGTGTTCCTGGAAAGAAATGAGATGGATTGCAATGTATACCCAAGCTGGTTATGGATGTTTATCTATGATTACAAATTATTGACCAAGGCTGCTCACAGAATCCGCTAGCCACATTTAACACATTGTGACAAGGGGACAAAGCGGTGTGTGTGTGTGTGTGTGTGTGTGTGTGTGTGTCAGAGAGCTATGTAGGCCTCAATAGGTTAAAAAGTTAAATGTCATTTATGGGTGGACTATAATATATTCACAACCTCTTCAATTTCAGAGATGTTCCCCTTTCCCAAAGGGATTCCTGCTATAGAGCAGGCATGTCAAATTGCCGGCCCATGGGCAGGATGCGTCATGCCAAAACTGCGCCCACCCCATTGCCGGCAATGGGGAAAAAATTGTGACACGT
Organism: Protobothrops mucrosquamatus; assembly: GCF_001527695.2. Lineage (NCBI taxonomy): Eukaryota > Metazoa > Chordata > Lepidosauria > Squamata > Viperidae > Protobothrops > Protobothrops mucrosquamatus. Next base: position 161,521 of record NW_015387018.1, on the reverse strand, counting down.
CACGTGATGTCACGTGATGTTGCAAGTTTGACATGCCTATTATAGAGAGTAAGGAACCTGACCTTGATGTAATTATGCAAGAACCATTATCTAGGCAAAGAGGACTTTAAAAAATGTTTCACTTCCCTTTACCTTCATAACAGTTTTTGCATATTTCTGTCAAGCTCATCTTCTTAATTCTCTACATCTGCTACCAAAGTATTAATGGTAAAATGGTGATTGAATTTTCTACTGAATGGCACAGGTGGACAGAAAACAATAAGAAACTGCAATTTCCTAAGTTAGGTACATTTGAAGGGAATAAATTAGAAAGATTTTAGAAGAAAATTCAGTGGAAAACTATAAATTTAGTATTTTTTGAAAAATGGAAGGTTGTGGCCATTTTAAAGAAGGAGGAGGCTTAGAGTCTTCATTTGAGAAGTTGTTTTGACAAATCGAAAGGGAGGGACGAATGGAAAAACTGGTAAAAATACAGGAGGATGGCAAAAAGAAATAAGGAAAGGAGGCATTCTAATTAGGGTATGTTTAAAGTGGTTTAGAAGAATCATCACTGTTTGTTGCCAGGATGTAAAACTGTTCCTTCAGCCCCACCATTGCAAGAAATGATAAAGAATATCTAAGTGTTCTGTGCTATAACTACTACTATCATTTAAGCAGCTTCTATATGCGAACAAGAATTTTGATCACCCTTTGGAATGATAAAGTGTCTGGGATTGTGGAACAGATTGCACCACAGCAGTCTGTACTTATGGATAGATTTGTTTTTGCTTCTTGGTATAGTGAGAAGCTCATGGAGATGAAGCAGCTGCATATATGCCTAGATGGCCACTGGAGAAAAAATCATCTTGAGTTTGACCAGATCTTGCTACAAGTTCATCTTTCAACTTACATAGTGGTGATTTGGGCAATAAAAAAAGAAATATTTTGCCTCCTCTTATTGTGTCCACCAAATACTACATAGTAGCCCTTTTTAGAAAAGGATGTTTGCCAGGATCCTCTAGGAATAAGGGAATTGCAATAGATATGCAAGTGGGGAACAGCACTCCAATGTAATCTAATACAACTTATTGACTGCCACTATAGCAATCAGGTCAAGCAGTCCTGAAAGACATAGTTTTGGAGCAGGGGAACAATACATAAACTGCAAACGTAATGGTTCCTTAGGCCCAGTTGCCAATCAGGCCTTCCATCTCATTAGGTGCAGGGTAGAGCCCCTTGATGAGAGCAGAATCTTCTGATTGACAGCAGCTATCCATTAGGATCAACTATACAACCAACACCCAATTTGGACATTGTTTCAGAGATATTTACTTACCTAAACAGAGAAACAGAATGAACATAAGGCAAAAAAGCAGTGAGAACAGGAACATTTTTTTCTTGTGGGAAACTGGCAGTAGCATAAATAAACCTTCCTTCCTTCCCTCCCTCCCTCCCTCCCTCCCTTCCCAGCAGGCAGACAAGTGGCTATTGCTGGGTGGGAGAGAAAGTGAAGGATTACTAGACTAGCTGAGTAACTATCATGGAATGTTAAAAAGGAAGATCATGTGGTCATAGAAGCATCCTCAGCCAGTAGCACTAAAGTGGCTACAACTTTCCCAAATGTCATTCCCTCAGAAGTCATGGGACCCAGATTTTGGACTCATTCTGTAAGCCAAATTGAAGTACCAAATTCAAAATTCAAAAATTGCTGCCCTATGATGCACAATTTTACCCAATAAAGATTAGGTCAATGAGAGTTTTAGTAGTGTATAGATAGGTTGTTGCAACAAGCATTACAGTACCATAGCTTGACTGAACCCCTCCAGAATAGAACATGGAACATATAAGTGGTTGTTTCTCAGTTGACTTCTTTCCATTCTCTATATCTGAAATGTTCCTGTTTTTCTGAAATCAGGAAACAGAACATAATTAGGTTAAACATGTGCTTTGGAAAAAGAAACAGAATCACATATACTCAGTGAAAGGAACAATGCTAGGTGCTATTGTTTTGCCAAGGAATATGATGATTCCATCTTGTAAATTATTAGCTATTCTGGTTGCACCTTCAAATCCCCAATGCTTTGTATAGATAATTGGATTCCATCTGCAGTTGTAGGCATAACAATGAGCAATCAGTCAATTCCATTACAGTGAGGGTGATGCTTGAAGGGGTATACCAATGTCGTTTGCTTTTTTTCTTAACATACAAATATCACACACTGTTTCCAATGTGTTCCGGTTATTACATTTTAAATCATTGAGCTAACGACAGGTTTAGATTTACATGGACTTAGAAGCTTGGGTCTACAAAATTTTTTAAAAAGTGTGGTATGCATGTTTGTGTGTGTGTTCCTTGAAGGTAACAAAGACACTGTATTTAGAAAGGGAACAGTTTACTTTCTTCTTTAATACAGGGCATGTACAATAGTGATAACATTGAATAATGAGTTGTGGATGTATGAGATGATTCAATTGTATTTCAGGTTTTCAAGCTGTTTTCAATTTATTCAGAAATGAAAGCACTCTCAGATACTGGAGAAGAAAGATTACTGTTCTGTTGTTGTTGTTTTTTACCTGGACTGTTATTATATTAATGGTATTTCAGAGAATAGTATTAGCATTTGAGGTAAATTGCTTATGTTTCAAGAGGTTGAAGACTTAATAACACTAGAGTTGGACTATGCACATCTTTGAAAGGATGATTCAATTCAAAGTGGATTCAATCCAAACATGCTCTCATAATCTTTAAATCAAATTTTCAGTGTATTGAAGCAAAATGGATTTATTTCATTTATTTACTATACTTCTGTCCCATCAAATTCAAATGATTCTTAGTTGCTTACAGGATATAGACACCAAAACTAAAACATCAAAATTCAAATTTGGGATGTTCAAGTTGCATTGGGGAGATTTGAAGGTGATCAAAAGTAACAAGTTGCCTTCTTCATTTGCAGATTTTTAAACATCAGTGCAAATAAAAGAGGATATTCACATCCCTAACAAGTAATTCCATTGTAAAATACAGCATTGAATCCTGCCTGCACCTAGTAATATTGATTGGCCTTTTCATTTGGTATAAATTAAGAAGCAGCTCAAAAAGAGAGGGCAAGCATATGCAATGCATCCAAGACTGTGGGATGATACCGTCTGTTGTGGAAAATTAAGAAGTACAGAGCACAACATTGAGGATAAAAAACAAATTTATCGCATTGTTTATTGGGTGCCTGTTTTACAAGAAAGAGGGACCCTAAACAATAGAATAGCATTTTTATATAGAAGTCAAAGGCTATAAGATAGGAAATACTAAGGATTTAATTTGCTGACAACCTTTGAGCAGGTCCTTGAACTTGCATCTGGGTTTATTTCTATTGTTCAGGAAATTTGTCCTTTCAGGGGGAAAAACAGAGCTGGGAAAGTCCACTGCTAGGAAGATAGAGCATTGAGATGATCAGGTTGCTTGAGGATGGAATGTTGGGGTCTATCAGCCTATTACTGACTTCATTAATTGGTCTGGTCATGAAATGATTGATTTCATTGGTTCATGAATGTGCAAAGAGGCTTTGTTTTGTATCAGGGAGGGCTGATTTGGGCCTGAAATGATTAAGCAAAGAGATGAGTAGGATTTGACCCAAGTCATGTCCAAAGGACAGAGGATGAGGATGAGTGGGTGGAGGCTTTAGCCTCCATTTTGTTTCTTAAATTTATTTTCTGCACTACAACTCTTTCTATTAGAACATATTTTTTTTTGCTACACTTCATGAGCAACAAATCCATAGTTCTTCATATATTGATACATTCCCAGTTTGGGGTATATATTGTGATTCAAAATGTCTTTAAATCATACTACGTTTCTTAAAATGAGGCTTATTAAACCAACATGGGATCACACTGTGAAGCAACCATGCTATATATGCAAGTATCATGTTATATTTCTAGCATAGATAAATTGATAACCAACTTCTAAAGATAACCTTTGTAACATCCAATCAAAGTGACTTTTTGGCTGAATTAATAAAAAAAGCACAATATTTTTCAAGAAATTTAAATGCTGGTTTTGTAGTAAGGGGTATTCCAGTTCTTTTTTCTGATGTTCTTACCTATCTGAACAATAATATTTGTCTATTTTAAAAAAAGACTGTGGTCTTAGAATCATCTGGAACACATATTAATAGTTATTTAGAAGTTTTAGAAGCTTCTAATGCACCTGAATTAAAATTGTTAAATCAAGTAAATTTTAATATACTACTGGGATGTATTTTTAAACAGTCTAGCCTCTAATCACCCATAAATTCTAAAGATCTGATTTACTTGTAGTTTATAAGTGGTATTATCTCAAAGTATGAACTTATTTTGTGAATAAGGATTAACCTTTATCACGGTATCCTAAAATTATATGTATGTCTCAAATAAGCCTTGTACCCCGTAGTGCTAGAAAGTAGTTGCAAATATCACTTTCCCACTGATAGACTAAGGGCATTTTTTTTTTAAGTGAAATTGAATCTCAGTCTTGAAACATTGTTTCTGAATTCTGAATTACTAATTCAGATTAAATCATGCTGCTTTTAAATCTATATTATTTCTCAACAGATTTGCATACAATTATACCATAGTTATTCTGATGAATCCTTAGTAGGATATGAGAGTCCCCTGGATGATATCGGTGGTGGAGATGAAAAGGAGGGGGATTTACATAAAATTGCTTATTTAAATCTAAAATCTTATTTTAGATTTCATACTGGACTTTTAGAAGTAGACACAGTACAACTCTTATCGTTCATAGCATGAAATAGTACTTGTCAGATTTGCCATCACACCGCTTCAGCTATGCTTTGCTTTGATGGCAGCCTTCCATAAATGTGGGAAAAATGAAGATGTGGGGAAGGGGGATGGCAGGAACCAAAAGTGCCAAAGAGGGACTATGGTTGAACAATCCAAGGACACAGGCATGGGAATG
>NW_015387018.1:136855-156184 GCF_001527695.2 Protobothrops mucrosquamatus | reverse complement strand
GGCGCGGCGGAAGGAGGGGAGATCCGGAATCACCCGGATCTCTGGGGGTAGTTCGTTCCAGAGGGTGGGGGCTCCAACAGAGAAGGCTCTCCCCCTGGGGGTCGCCAACCGACACTGTCTGGTTGACGGCACCCTGAGGAGACCCTCTCTGTGGGAGCGTATCGGCCGGTGAGAGGTGATCTGTGGCAGAAGGCGGTCTTGGAGGTAACCAGGTCCGATGCCATGGACACTAGTGAGATAACTGGTGGGGGGGGCTGGGAGAAGGGAAAACTATCAGCTTTGTGCAGGAATATTCGATCTGACTTTTCTTATGCTGTAACCACCTGGCTTTAGTAAAAGTACACCTTTCACTACAAATGGAGTTGAGGGTTTTTCTTTCCTAAATGCCCAAGTTGGGACAGGACTGATAGTACCTGTGTAAATGAGATGATTGTGAGAATGGGTGTACATACAGTCCTACTTTAATATTAGTATCAAATAATAAATGTTGTCAAAAATACTATGGATTTTAAGGATACAACATTTAGAACACAATATCTAGAGTATCTAAAGCAACATGTCAGAATACATATTCTGTATTTTTGGCATCAACAATACTTTTAGACACTGAGTTCATCCATAATAGCTAAGATCAAGAACAATTCTCTTTTGTCATATTATAACTGACCCTTGTAAACTAACTTATACTGTACAATGCAATTGGCAAGGGATGAACTCAAGCTGTGCTAAAAAATTCTCAAGCTCAACTACTGAAGAGTGAACAGATTTATGAAATGTGAGATTCTATATACAGGGTGGTATTGTGCAGGGCAGCATAAATTTAGCAAATTATTTAAAACATAATTTATAAAATCATAGCTGCTTAATAATAGAAACTTTTGTCTTGCAAGAAGATGTTTGATTTCAAAGTTCACAAAGGGAAACAACATGGAAATCATTAAAATCTCCATTCAGATAAAAAACCCATTCAGTGTCTTTCACAGAGTACCTAATTCCTATTTTGAAGGTCAAACGGAGAAGGAAAACTTAATATACCTCTATGATTACATGAAGTATATAGAATCTCACATCTCATAAATCTGTTCACTCTTTAGTAGTTGAATTTGAGGAAATTTTAGCCATCTTAATAGCAGCTGGGTTAAGCAGCTACATGCTATCAAAAGCTGCTATTGGCGATATTATTACTTGTTGTTATCTATGAACTGCTGTCTGTGATGTTATGAAATATGGAAAAATATTTTACCTGGCCTTCCACAGCAGAAATATAACATATACATTATCCCATAGGCATCTTTGAAAACAGACATCATGATTCCCTCTTCTTCATCCTGAAGGCCAATCTTGAATCCTGATATATAAGAAATATTTATGAGTGTGACAGTTGCTAATGATGAAACCCAGTTAACTGAAGACAGAAACACATGATCTACCTTTATGGTCCCAGTGTTATTTTGACTTTATTGTGCTGTCTAAGAAAATAGAGTCATTTCCATTAGTTGGAATTCTCATTAGCTTGATTTCAATCTCTTCTCTGCATGCAGTATTGAATCCTCAAGGCACATATCGTATCACAGATCTTCTGATGTGAGCTGTAACAATATTTTGCTTTTCTGAGGAGCTTATTGCTATGCTTCTTTCATCCCTGCATTAATAACACTGTTGCAATTTTTACTGCAAATTTGCTAAATTTATTTGTATATTTTATCTAATATAGTAAACTTTCTAAAAGCGAAAGACAGGGTTGAAACGTACACTGGAGGATGAATAATCGAATCTTTAATAGATTTCTGTATAATTAACTGTTCATAAAAATCCATTTAAAATATGTGATTATGTTATCAAGAATCAAATATTTAGTTTATTAGTGGATCAGTGTATTATACTGCACATAGCAATGAATAGAATGAATTAAAAGAACTCTGAAGATTACTTTCAGTTGAAGATCTGGTAACTGAATTATTTTTTCTCGTATTATAAACAAATTTGAAAAGTCAAACATAACGCATCTGACTTTCAACTTGAACATGATCAGAACATAATAGGAAGTTGTATTTCTAAACTGATAAACTATACTGCAGTCTCTGTAGAACACTACTATTTTAGGAGTCATAAAACGCATAGCTCATTACAACTTGTATATCTGACTTTTTTACAGTTGCTGGATTAGAGAACAAAAATATCTGCTAATTGACAAAAGCAGTGGATTAATACAATAATTAATAAATAATAAAGTGAATTATTAGAATGGACAGTGTTTGAGAAGTTGCAGGCTGCAATTCAGCTCAAGTTCCCAATCTTTTAGAAGACCACAGGAAGCCATCTTTTGATGTCATGGAAAAATATGTACAGCCATTTTTTTTAATTCATTCCAAACTTCATTGCTTTTTTTATTATTTTTCTCAAATTGCTGTTTTGCAAGACTTCATAATTTTATGGGGAGTCTATGGGAATGGGAGTAGTTTAACTTTCAGAGATGTCCTATTTCTATTAAACTCCTTAAGCTCTCATAAATATTTTAAAAAGATTTGAAATTAACTCTTAAAATAAGCAGTTGCAATCACTGAGAGATAGGGATGGTAAAGGATTGATAATTGAATCAATGCTTTCCTCCCAGAATGCTAAACAACAATAGTGGGATCCTTAGTGCTCTCCAAGCTTGGCTGTTTTCTCCCAGACATTTCATTACCAAACTAAGTAACAGTGAACTGATGATGTTACCTAGCTGAGTGAAGAAATGTCTTTAAGAAAACAACCAAGCTCAGAAAGCACCCAGGACCCCAGTGTTCAACCCTGAATTACAAATATTCTTTTTCCATTGATGCAACAACAATAATCCATCAGGATGAAGCCTACAGGTATTTTAACATTTGATAGTTGAATAACATCAAGCATGGACAAGTTAAAATGTCATTAATAAAGAATACATCCAAAGAGTGAACAAATTGCTAAAGACAAAATTGAACAATGGAAACATGATAAAAGCCATCAATACCTGGGCCATACTGTGATGTTATACACTCTTGGAATTATTAACTGGACACAAGTCCAGTTAGGCTTTAAACTGAATCTCTGCATTAAACAGTTGCTCAATCCTACTACAGAATATGCTCCCATGTGAAAATACCAAGTTCAGTAATGGCATTTCATCAAGGCTGGAGAAGATGAAATGAAAACTTGGACAGTAATTTCAAATCAGTGTCTATACAGTAGTGAACTAGAGGGACTGATGCTCTAAAATAATGGATGGTACTTGTATTTTTCCTTTATTCTTAAATTGACTTCTTACTATGATGTGCTTTAATAGAAATAACATTATTAATATAACACTCTGTGTCTATATGTTGGATTCAGTGGTGGGATTAAGCTGGTTCACACCACTTCAGCAGAACCGGTAGCTAATTTTTTTGTTGCCTAGGCCCAGAATGAACTTCCGGAAGTGGCATCCACACAGAGAACTGGATTATATTATTATTTACTTCTATCAACAGTATTATGTTTATAAACTTAATTCCAGTGTTAAATATATGAATATAATCCCTTATGAATAATTTTTAGAAGTACTATAGAACCAACCCCATTATAAATTACTAACTTAAGCTTTTGGCTAGATGAGCAGCTAACCAATATTTTGCCTGAAAAACCATCAAATTCCTTTTTAGGGTAATATCACCATGATCAAGAAATGATTTAAAGCTGCTTGTTTTGTAAATGCTCAGCATAATAAAATATACTTTTAAAAATGATAATAGCAAACTGCAATTTTAAACTATAACCACAGTACATGGAAAAAATAGATTAGTTGTCAAAAATCTACAGTGTGGGTGACATAAATAATCACTTATTTTTTGGGTGACAGCACAAAAATTACATTGGGTAGTTTTGTTTATAAACCAAAGCTGCAGTCTTATTAAAGATTCTGTGTATTTTAGCTACTCCAGAACTCAGAAGCTCATGAAAGAATTGAGATGGAAAAAATATCCTCAAGTTTTGCAGTACCTCCTGCTCATCCTGTCCACTCTTTGGCATCATAATGGAATATGTCTAATCTTATTCTACTCATATGCTTATGAACGCCCCAAACAAATTCAGTCATCAAAATCATTGTCAGTTCTTCCCTTCCATAGTTTAGCTATACATTGTACCATTCTGGATTGTAGGATGGCAATTAAGAAAAAAACCCCATTCAGTTAATACCTTTAGATGTAAAACTTGCGATGTGAGTGGAATGGTAATCTTGTGCCCTCGATCAAGTAAACCTGAGACTCTGTGATATAGAGATGTGATCCTAAGCTTAGCCTGCCCTGTTAGCATTTCAGCTTGCATGAAAGCCTTTTCATACAAACCCTACAAACTTCCCCACTGCAGATAATTAAACTATATTTGGGAAAACCAGCTTTTCACTGTACAACGATACAGTACAAAGTACAACTATACAGTACAACTATAAAAAAGGGAAGAACTCTCAATACCTTTTTTCATGATAACTTTTAAACCAAGGGTATCACTTCAACAGACTATAGACTGCAAATCTGACAAGTTTAAAACATGGACTTCCACATCTGGAATTCCCCAACCAATATGTCTGGCTGGGGAATTCTAGAAGTTTAGTCCACAAATTGTGAAGTCGCTAAGTTTGCAATAGAAGATCCATAATCTGATTTTCTGCCTCTTTAAATTTCTTCAAATGAGAGTCAAATAGATTGTGAAAATACTCAAATCAAGACCTGTTGGGGTGGGAATTAGCCCTTTTCCCATATGCTGTTTTCTTGATGGAAAATACCTCTGACCCATGCTGTAATGTCTCCCACTAGAGAAAGCATAATGGGTAGTGCTTTCAGAGCTTCAATTCACACCATTATTCAATAACTGTGTAGGTCTTCAGAGACCAGCAAGCTGAAGTATTCTAATTGTGTTTAACTCAGGCATCGGGGTAGATGAGCACTCGCTATAGCCTTTTATTCCACAGCTGGAATCTGAACCAGAGTTTTGCACTGCTTCCTTTTCAATAAAGTTGTTTTAACTAAAAAGCTTAAGATAAGGAGAAAAAATGATATCTATATTATTGAGAATTTAATGTAGGTCTGGAAGGACCAAAACCGTGTCAGCTTCTTGAAAACATACCATAGAAATGATTATCCTGGTAGTCACACAGAAGAATGCTGTAATTATATGTATTTGAATGTCATTTGTTAATAATTTAGTGGCCATCAAGTAGAAATGCAGAAAAGCCATATGAGTGGTCCATGTATCTTGAATCCATCATCCCAAAATTAATGCTACTTTTGCTTGGCTGCAATTTGTTGGCAACTTCCTTAATAGACTCCAGCTTCTTCATTTGTCATATCATACCTGGTTAGATTCATTCCAGATACTCCATAAGCATTGGCAGCTTTTTCCATATGTTGCAATTAGCTATACCTTCAGGTTTACATAAACCATTAATGGACCATGTTTGAGTAAAAGCATGATTATTCATCACCTAGAAGGAAAAACCTGTTTGTACATATGCAAACCAAAATATACCATTTATTTTCTAATTAAAATATTTTAATTGTAGAGTTAAGAATTTCTTCTGAAATTCTTCAAAGATTTGAGAAGGTCCATAAAAACTTACTTTTATTAGTGATGAATATTCGAGCATAATTTTATATTTTAATTCAGTTTTTAGAGATGAGAAGACAATAGTTCTAAAACCTCTGTTTTAAAATCAGGTCATGCATCAGAACCACTTTTTTTGTACATCAGTGGGTATTTGGCCATTTATCATATATTCTTCCTCTTGGGGATCACTAGATATCTAGGACAGCAAAAGTATTTTAACTTCTAAAAAGATAGTGAAGGGTTTTTTTTCTCTTTCAGTTTAAACTTTGAATATAGCCATCTGTTAGACTAAAAAAAGGTTTTAAATGGGTTACCTCTAATGATCCTAATAGTTAAAATAACTGGAATAATATGGTTTAAATTGATCTAGCCCTACAAAACTAAACTGGAAAACTTTGTTGTAAATCCCAATACCCAAATCTTTTATTTTCCTTCCTTCCTTCCTTCCTTCCTTCCTTCCTTCCTTCCTTCCTTCCTTCCTTCCTTCCTTCCTTCCTTCCTTCCTTCCTTCCTTCCTTCCTTCCTTCTTTCCTTCCTTCCTTCCTTCCTTCCTTCCTTCCTTCCCATTAAACCCTTTTTAATGTAGCTGTTTGTTCCTATGTATAATATTGCTTGGAAATATTTCACTAGACTCTAAATTGGGCTTTGCTATTTCCATGTTTCTCCTGTGTAAAGATTTTATAGGGATTTTATAGGGATTTTAAAGGGATTTTATAATAGTAAACTTAATACAGGTTATTTAATATATATTTTAATTTGGCTTTTAGAGATATTTATTGTATTGCACTGTTTTTATTTACCTGTAAGCCGCCCTGAGTCCCTCGGGAGAAGGGCAGGGTATAAATGGGAAAAATAAATAATAATAATACTATTGCTCTCATGCAAAAGACAAACTTAAGATATAAGGCAAACTTAGAAAGAAATGTTCATTTCTTCTATTTCAATTTGAAAAATTCAATGCACTTAGTAACAACAAATTATTTAGATAAATCACTTATCTTTCTGATCTATTCTTGGAAAGTGTCAGATCTTGGAAACATCTTCATTTACCCCAAGGAAGCCTATTTACAAATATGCATTCAATTTCCATAATTGAAAATATAACTATATTTATATGTTATTAAATCTTAGTTAAAGAATATACCTACAGAAACAAATGGTTAAGTTAGTTACATATATTCTAAAATAAACACTGAATTAATTGGAAATTACTTTTGGGTAGATGCATAGGGATTTCTTAGGATAATTTCAAATACTTTGGTACTTTGGTACTCATCGTTAATTGGTTTCAGGAGGCACACTGAGTATTAAAAAGAATGAGTACCACACACATTTTTCGCATAAAGAATAATGTAGTGAGTCATAAGGCAGATGCCACTGACAGGTTCTAGCTTGTTCACTGAGTACCAAACAGTGATGAGTAATGGGACAAAATTTTCCCACCAAAATGCATGGAGTACCAAATTTGATGAGTTTCAAAGCAGTTGAGTACCAAGGTATCACTGCATTAATTAATTAAATTACTTACTCACTGTGGCTCGTGTGGCACTCCAATCCAATATGACTCCAGAAATGGGTGTCAGGTCCTTATTGATATAGTCTGTGGGTGAAGATTCATTCTCCGAGTTTGTGGATTGGTTTCAAATGTTTCATTACTAGACTAGGTAACATTTTCAGTGGAATTTAGGGGATGTCAGTGTTAGTGTTCTTTTGTTTATAAAGGGTTCAAGTGTGGGTATGTCAAGTGAGGGTCTTGTGATGGGGAGGTTACATCAGGTCAGGTGAGGTGAACTGCTGGTGGGGGCAGACTTGCGTGGGTTGGTTGAGGGTCGGTGCTGTCTCTGATTGGCTGTATGGTTGATTTGGATTCTGAGGAGTTCATAGGCTGGTTGTCAATCAATGTGTCTGTTGATGGAATTATTTATATAATCTGTCCTAGGAACTTCTCTTCCTCTTCCTCACATTCCTCTTCCATCTTTTCCTTTGTCTCATTTTAAAAAAGCATTTTGCATATATAAATGCTATAAACCTTTCCACTTTGGATCCAAATAGTGTTCACTGATAGGTACAGATTCTTGCTGTATTCCTTTTCAGGAAATATGCACTACTCTCTACAACAAAATTAACCTTCTTCTCAAAGAGTACACATTGCTGTCTAAAGCTGTTAAAGCTGTCTAAAACTAAACCATTAAATCCAGATTTTAAAAGTAGAATCTGCATGACTGAACAAAAGTGAAATCTTTCTATAAATATCCAAGTTCAAGTCTGCCTTTAAAAGTCTGAGCAATTATAAAAGTCTTATAAAGCTTCCAGAAATCCTTAAACCTTGGACAGTTTTCAGGAGAGAAATAAAAGAGATAGAGGTTTTTCTCTATACATTTTTCAGGTTCAAAGGTCTCTTCAAATATCAGTTTCAACTCTAATTTATTCTGTTTGTTCCTTCTGCTTCGCTGTTTTCTTTTCTTTTTCTCATTTCTTTCCCTAAAATATCATGTCAAGAAAATTAAAGGCCAGGCTGAGTTACATTCTGAAGCCAATATTCTGTGCAAAGCTTCTGCCTTCACTGATATATTGTGTTTTCATGTTGTCCCACAGTTGTACGAGGCATTGACACCTCAAGGAAAAATGATGAGGTAAAAATTACTGCAGCAAGGAACAAAATAATACAAGGAAGGGATGTGGCCATACATCTGCAACTAAATGTCAGCAACTCACCACTGCCCTTGAGTTTTGCTGGATAACTTTTGTACTACTGACTGTTCCTTCAAAAAGAAGTGGCTTACAATGAAAGAAGTGGGCAGTATCTTATGCCTCAGCACTTCATTCCCACCTATGTTCTTCTATAGTAATGGAGTTATTCAAGATTCTAGCTGTGACATTTACCAAATATAGACATCATCTTGCTAATTGTCTCCTTTATTTCTGGGTGCCTCCAAGTAAGTGGACACATTTCCTTTCTTTAAAATATTATTTTTACTAGATTTTTCAATACAATAAGTGTGTGTGTTTGTGTGTGTGTGAATATTAAGAAAAAACACAGAGAATAAAAAGGTGGGAAAGAAAACATAGAATTATGACTTCTGCCCTTTTTCTTTTGAATATTTCCCATCTTATTCTTTCCCCATCCTCAATGACCCTTTTTAATTCTTAAAATTCATACATTAACAATTTAGACCTTTCTTGTTTCAGCAAAAAGTTCATATAAAGCTTCCATCTTTATCATTTTGTCTTGACAAAATTGGTCAACTTTGCTAGTTCCATAAACTCTGACAGTTTTTATAATCTAAATTTCCCAATTCTCAGCAATTGTTCTGCTGATGTACACATTCAGAGTGTTAAAGCCCATCTCTTAGAAAAGTATGTTAAGCTGACATAAGGCCATATATGTTCTCTGTAAACATTAGAGGAAATCTCCCAAACTACTCCAAAAATTACTGCCAGAATGTATTTTTAATGTGACAGAAGAGGAATGTTATTAAATAAATTTGGGATCATTATATTAACTTAAATTATAATGTTTAGGTTTTGTCCTATCTCTTTTCATAATTATTTTAGCAGTTCTTTTTTTGGGAAATGAAAATCCTAGTATATTATTTAAAGGACAAGTGTATCCCTTTGACCCAAAATTGTTGTGCACCATTTTCTTATATACATATCCTTTTTAAAAACCAATGTCAAATTTCTCCATCCAGATAAATTACTTGTCCAGAAAAATACCTACAAATTTGAAAGATTTCCATAATGGTTGTATAAAGTTATTTCAAATTCAACATGCTTCAGATCTGAAATATTTTGTGCAACAGCTCTCTTGTGTACAGTTCTGCTAGCAAGCAATCAAATGAACCAACAAAGGTCACCCAGCAAGCATTTAATTCAGAGAACATATATCTTCAATGGGATTTATAATGGTATGATAATGGTACTACCAACCTGGAACTGGACCAAATCTTGTATTTGCATATAAGAACCAGAAATGAGTTATTATAAGGTCAATGTATTTACACCTGTACAATCATTAAATCACATGTTTGTAAATAGGATGACAGAACTGCATAATTAGTTCCTTGATTGCCTGCTCAAGAGTTTATATATCATTCTGTATCAGAAGTCTGAAAATGTACAAAATGTAATTATATTGTTAGATAGTATTTTTTATTTGTAGCACCCGCCAGGGATTTTTTACATTTTATTAGACTGACATCACTATAATGACAACAAGTAAGCACTATAGAAGCACTTCATTCTTGTTATGAATTCAGAAATGAGACCAGATTAAATAGAAGGATGTGTAAATCCTTCAAAGAAGGAATTATGTAATCAGGGCTTGATGAAGGGGTAAACAAATACCTAAGATGCTTCCGATTTAGATGCAAATGGGTAGTGGGAGTGAGGTTGGGTGACGACATGAAATTGATCAAGGTATTCACCAAAGGCTTCAATGGTGATTAGAAATTCCTTGGCTTCCTGTTCTTGGAGATGTTAGATCAGACCATAGTGACATTTGGTTTACTGCAGTTCATTTAGAGATGTAACACAATGTGGTCTTACTTCTAGAGAGTTTTAGGAGACTGATAACAGAATATAATGGGATGCATGGGATACTGCAGCCAACCTTCATGATCAAGATTGGTAAGGCTGATTTGAAGCTGCCATTACCATGTGAAGTGAAATAGGATAACTGTTCCATTCATTAATTGTTGGGAGTACTTTAATCAGATGTGCAACATTTTAAAATCTGTATGGCCATGGCCACCAATAAACAACATGCAAATGCTATTTATTGGCTACTGAACTACAGTATTTCATAACAAAATTCCTAGTGTAGTCTATAACTTACAAATCTCTAGGCAATCTGCCTGAAACACTGCCCTTTTTTCTACATATCTGTTTCTAGATAAATCCATGCATCTGTCCTGCCATTTTGGTTGATGGATTTCATTGGGATTTGGGGGGGAAAATCTTGAATGGCCTGCATTATATACTGGAATCTCTGAGAGAACTTTGCTACAAATGGTTGTAAGTCAAGGACAACCTGTAGCCATTCCTAAAAAAAATGTAAAGAGAATCCTATTGTCAGTTTATATATTGTTGTATCAATTATTTGAATTGGAATGGCTTGTGAACACAAGGATGTATGTGTGTGTCTGGGGGGTATAATTTATATCTCAATATCAGGGGATAATAGACAACTAAGAATTGGAGAAGATCACAAAGTATCAAGATCTGAAAATCAAAACTGAAAGATGATGGCATAAATCAGTCATGGTGATCCCAATGTTTATTGGCACACTGGGTTCCATATTAAAAAAAATGGATGGCACTTGGAAAGCACATGTGTTGATAAAATTTCCCTGTGTCATATGTAAAAGACTGCATTGCTTGGATCTACACATATATTGTGCCGATACATTATGACATCTTAGGTTCTTGGGAAGAACTTGATTTATATAAAAGCCAACATCAGCTAAAGAACTGATGACTGTGACTTCATGTTTTCTGAAGAGATAATAATATATCCTGTGACATAAAGATATTGGAATATGGTTTGTCATTGGCAAACATGCAACCAAAGCCATGAAGACAGAAATAAATTGTTGAAGATGATGAAATACAGCTGAGCAATGAATATTTGATAAAAGTCGTAGCACCAAGAGAAGGCTTCAAATATTTTAGAATTTTGGAAGCTTCCAATTTATTACAGAATCAAGTCAAAGAAAATACCAAATATATCAAATAAGCTCTGAAAATTTTAAAGTCAAAGACAAATGTTGGACACTTCATCAAGGTGATTAATACCTGGGCAGTCTCTGTTATTCAATATATAGTAGAAATGGCTGGCTGGTCCCAGACAGAACTTGATAACTAGGATTGGAAGACAAGAAATCTACTGATAATGCACCATACTTTGCATCCAAAAGGTGATATTGATCAGCTGTATTTGCAAAGTGTTGAATGAGATACAAGACTTCTACAGGTAAAATAAACTGTGGAGGAAGGAAAACATGATCTGAATAACTATATTAAGAAAAGCCAAAACCCTTGCTAAAAGAAGTCCATCAAGGAAAGCTCTTGAAAATAACAAAGCTGAAAGCCGAATATAGAAAACAATTGAAAACCAATTTGTTAATTTGAAGAACAAGCCAATGCATACTCAATACTTGAAAGATATAGAAGGAAAGGCTGATAAAAAAAAATCCCATATGAAGTTGGTTAAGATCAGGAGTATTAAAGAAAGAAACTAAAGTTTTTATTTTAGTGGCTCAAAAACAAGCTTTGCCAATAATTGCATGAAAGCAGAAATTCAATATATAGCATGTTGCATTTGTAATAAAAAAGATGAAACAATTAACCATTTGAACAGGGGCTGAAGCAAAATTTCAGAAACTGACTACAAACATTGTCATGACCAACTTGCCAGAATTATTCATTGTAAACTTTGCCAGAGGTTTGGATTTGAATGTAGTAAAAACAGCTGGAACCAACACATTGAGAGGGTTTTGAAAAATGTGTGGGTTAAGATCTTATGGGACTTTAAGAACCAAACAAACAGGCATCTTGTTCAATACATATCTAATGTAATTTATATTATCTATGTGAATTCTACTTATATGTAAACTCTTTTCCTATAATAAATTATAAAGTGGGTAATTCCAGTTCTTGATTCTATTTTTGTTGCTAATCCTTCATTTTAGATATTCACTTCAATTATATTTCCGTATCATAAAGAATGTGATTAAAAACTAAAAAAAAGCCCTCTCCCAGCTAAAGATCTGGAGCTGGATCAACATAAACTATCAATTAATCGGCACAACACATGGCAGTTTCTGTTGCAAATTAATAGAGCTGATTTTTTTTTTCATTTCTAAAGTTCAGTGAACACTTCTAGATTAATAAAAAAAACGTTGGTTTTACATATGCCTATTAAACACAGATTTGTTGGGTTTGATAAAAGCTGCAAATAGCCTACTACTTAGTTACAAGTGAGGAAAAATATTTCATTGTTACCATTTCTAACACTCAGAGGCTGCTGAAATTAAGAAAAGAACTTCCTCTACCAAAACTGTGAGTTCCCTAAAAAGAAATGTACACTGTTGTAACCTGCTGAACTTATCTGAAAAGGAGCTTTGAATCCTGAAGATTGTAAGGATATTCTAAAGTGATAAACATAAGAATATCAAGCGGTGAGATTTTCAGGCACAGTGTTATGCCCTTCCAACTTTGAGTCATCATGTGAGAACCCTAAATTCGTACAAAACGCAGGGGACATTGCATCCTGTTTGAACTATTGTAGCATTATTGTACAAGATTCCTACAAAGAAACGTGATCTGAAAGGCCATTGTTTTGAAGGTAGTGCTACTTTTTAAAATTAGTTTTACAAGCTGCAAAGTCCAAATCTATAAAGCAGTAAGTGTATACTTATACAATACCCATGATAGGCAGTTAAGAGATGTAACTTGTCCAGAATTACATTCCTACCATGGCTACAACACATGAAACGGCATGAGTATAATAACCATTTCCTGCTTTTGTATTCCAGTAACAATTGTGTGGAGGCATATTGACTTAATGTGGGTGATTGTGGAGGAGGGAGGTTATCTTCATTTAAGTTTAAAAGTTATTTCTGCAGTCTTTAATTTTCTATGTATTCATAGCAATGCCTAAAATATACAAATCTGCCAGCTCTGTGTTAAATCTTTTGCTCCATTTGAAACGTCAAATATCTACCTACAGCTGCCTACTCAGCAGGAAATCCGTCAGTGCTGTCTTTATTAATGGCTTCAACAAATGTGAGGAGATAAATACAGAGAAAGGGCATGAGCAAGCTTTTTCGAGCTCTGCTGCCACACGCTAGCTATATTTTTTCTGTCATACCAGAAGAAAAAAGAGATGGAAAAATTGCCATCCCTTTGACTGCCACATCAAAGGAGAAGATAGGCCTTTGTTTTGTAGCAGGTACTTTCAGAAGCTTTGGTGAAGGGCATTTTTTTTTTTTACAGAAATGATGGCAGCATTTCAGAACAATTTCATGAAATAGAATGCAAAATAAATAAGACAGCAATAGATTTAGTAACAACTGTTTTAAGATTCAACAACACAGTGAAAGTTTTGCAAAGATAGAGATCATCACTTGAAAAAGATTATGGAGAGATTATCTGTGGCCCTTCAGTACCTGAACTCCCAGTTCCATAAGTCCTAGCCAGTGTAACCAGTACTGATAAGAGGTGATAAGAGGATAGATCCAAATCAAGAAGGAGAAAACATTATTCTACCCAAGTTACATGATAAAATGTTTACTGGAAACACTGATTTGATAATTATGGGTAATCCAGTTGTTTTCATTTTTGCTACTGTATTTACTATGAATATATACTGTTCTTATATATTTTTTTTTTTTAAAGTATAGTACCATATTCTACGAGATGGATAGAAATATTTATAACGTCATTGCTAAAAATTTGAATTGTAGGTCTTTGGAGTAGTAAACTGGAAGAAACTGTTTAGGTCATTGAGTTCAACCTCCTGTCAGTATAGGAGTACAAATTAAAGCAGGCCTGACAGATGCCTGTCTAGCTTGCACTGGAAAATGGAACATAGGTCTTGACCTTCTTTTGTTTGACGTCCTTCAAGGATTTGAAGACTGCTCTCATATCTCCCCTTGGTTTTCTCTTCTCAGGGAAAGAAAAAAGTTCTCAGCTCTTCTCTCTTTCTTCATAGGACATCATTTCTCATTCCCAATTACCTTTGTTCACATCCCTGTTGTTCCTATTGTGTTTCTTTAGAACAGAACACAGTATCTGTCTGACCAATGCCGAATGAATTAGAACTACTCTGAAAATGTTCCACTGATTTAGAAACTATAATCCTGCTGATGTATCTAAAATTGCATTTGTCTCTTTCTAGCTGTATCATGCTGTTGATTCATATTTCCTTTGTAATCTGGAATTACCACAAAATCTTTTTCACAAGTTTTAGGGTCATGTTGGAAGAGGGGGATTGTGCTAGCTAGGAATCAAGCTTCTGATTTTTCCATTTAATTCTCTTCTCCAGTGAAGAGGATCTCTTTGGTTTCTCAGTTAGCTCATTGGTGGGCTCTCTGGGTTAGGATTATGGAGAAAAATATACTAGGTACAGAGGAAATTTCTTAGGGTTTCATACAAGCTCAGTCATACCAATCTATGATGCAATAAAATCTATGATGAAGTGAAAGAGAAAATCAGTTTGACTTATATCTTACAACTGATGTAATGGATATCATGGAGGTTATGAATATGGATACATGTATATGTAAAACAGTACTTGAATTAGATTTTTTTTAGAGCACAAAATAGCAATGATAACTTTGGATCTTTTTATTCTTTCTTTTTTTTTAAGGGAAAAGTATTAGAAGAGTTTTTCTGCACTAGTGAAATCATACTGCATATATCTGGGAGCAAAAATGCTGGGCACTGAAAGCATACCAGGTATATAATCTTCAGCAGCTCATCAGATAAAATAGGAAAAGTAAAAATATGTACCAGATTAATAGCATGTCTGGGAGATTTTTGATAGTTTATCTGGGAGACTAAACTACATGCTACAGTTCCTGGCTCATAAACCTGTACAAAGTTTTACAGTGTGCAAAAGGACCTCAGAATTCTGGAATATAGTTTATGTTTTCCACTATCTATAATTTACAGATTTGTTATGCATTCTTAGCTCCCCAAAAAACATAACTGAGAGGGCAAATAAAAACCAATCATTTTTATGTGTGATCTAAACATAAGTAATTGCAGTGGATGTGTGTTTAAATGTTTTAAAGTAAGCTGGCTGGCAAGAGAAATTTCTCAAACTTGTCACTTCTTAGTTCTATATATTTTTATTTTTACCAAAGCTAATAGTTAATGCAGTTGTTTTTAGGACTCAAGAAATTCTTGTGTTAATTCCAAACTTAACAACTGAGTTCCAATTTCTTTTTTAATGGCTAAAATAAAACTATGTTACAAATGAAGACCAGTACACAGATAGATTGGCTTAAAACTGTCATAGCTTTAGTAAAGAAATGCAAGTCTATATCTATCTATCTATCTATCTATCTATCTATCTATCTATCTATCTATCTATCTATCTATCTATCTATCTATCTATCTATCTATCTATCATCTATCATCACAGTTATATCCCATACAAAGCTGCAATTTTGAAATTAAATTTGAAATTGCTGACATCATCAGTGTAATAGTCTGTGATACTAGCTTACTATGGAAAACTATTTAAAACATTCATGGTATTGTATGTTTAAAATATATCAACAACCTAAGATATGCAGATGATACCACTCTAATGGCAGAAAGTGAAGGGGAATTTCTATATCTCATATAGAAATAAAATAAAATCTCTGTCTGATCGTGGGATGATGGAAAGAATTGTCTAAAGGAGCATAATTTCTTACATCTTCAACTAGGTCCCCATAATACTTTAGATTTAGGTCTTGGCAGACTTAGGAGCAGTAGCAGCAACAAGAATCACTGTCATAATTCTCCCTCATAGAGATTTAAAGGTAATAATGCTCCCTTTAAATCTGGCAAGGTTTTCATATTTTAAAAGCTAGCCCTAAGGGGACTTTTAGTAGAAATACAACAGCCAGATCCTATTTTAATCAGAATCCTGATACAGGTAGGAATAATTTATATAGATTAAAGGTATTGCCCCATGGGGGGGGGGGAAATCATTATCTCATTTTGTTCTAGTTTTTTTTTAAAGACTAAAGAAGCTTTTTCTATTATGGTGGATTGCAGAGGTGAAAGGTATAACTAGAAGAGATTTATAAAAATAAAGTGATGCTATTGAAGTCTCTCTTTTTTTCAGAAAAGCCATGGTCCTTGATGAAAAATTTATTTTGCTTAGAAATTGGGTAGATCAGATTTTTACAAATGGACATCAAAAATTGCCAAAGGAAGAGCACTATTAATAAAAAAATCTTCAAATATTAAATCTGTGGTGTCTGGTGAGCCTAATGGCAAACTGACATTACTCTAAAAGAAAGAAACACATTATGGATGAAAAAAAGAATCTGAAGACTGAAAATGCTCTGGAGTTAAAGAGAGATCATCAGATTACCCACATGTGCTCTGTACAACTGCATTTTTTGTGAGCAGATGGCAGGAACTGTGTTTTTGCATCCGGCTTATTAGCTGAGAGTTGTAGGATTCTATCCTGCTTATAGCCACTAATGTCACCTTATGAACTCTAAGTTCAACTGGTTCATCTCTTAATCATTCAAGAAAGCTCAAAAATTAAAAAAGAAATAGAAATAATAAACCAGATGAGTGATTTGGACTATTTCCTTATACTGAATTTACAAGAGGGATGAACAGCATGGAGGCCTAGTGGTGAAGACGCTCGCTTCCCACTTGGAAGGTTGAGAGTTGAATCCTAGGTAGCAGCAGATGATTGTTTCTTAGGAAACAAAGAAAAAATATCTGTTGTGAATTCCACATAGGTGTCAGGAAGCGTATTCAGCTCAGGTCCACCTAGTCACCCTGACTCTACCCCAAATTAAAGGATTACAGGGTCATAAAAAGGAAAAAAAACTGAATTTACAAGAATGGTTTGCTGGAGCTGCTATGCTAGAAGCACAAAGAATGCTTGATACACATGAAGAAAAGAACTTTGAAGAAAGAGAAAGAGAGAGCATGAGAAAGCAAATGCTGGAACTTTTTTGAGGATTTTAAAGATTTCTACAGAAAGGAAAAAGAATATAAAATTAATCTATTTGACCAACTTTTAAATAATGGGCTGTTATTTTGGATGATAATAATTTCTTGATTAGGACTGGATGCCAATGGTTGGCATGTAATAGATATAACTTACATTGTTATTTCTGATACCCTCTACTGGACTTTTGTTGTATAATAGAGAGGGATGAAATTTTAGAGGTGGGATTATAGAAACTGGGAGAAGATATGGAATGGAGAGATGTTTGGTTTTATTTTAAGAGATAGTGCTATATCCTCAATATTGATCACACTTGCTGGGGACGAAGGGGTATTTTACTTTTTTGTTTGTACCCTTTTTTAAAATTTTCTTTAATGTATCTCTTTATTTTGTAGTTGTATCAATTTTGCTTGTATAATATAATCCGTAATAAAATTATTGGAAAACAATTACTAAATTTGAGCAAGAAATTCTAGATGCTGACTGATATTATATAATGTTGGTGCTTAATCATGGCTAGTATTGGGTGTCCTAGATAAATCCATATGGTACAGGTAGTCCTTGACTTACATTGTTCATTTAGTGACCATTCAAAGTTGTTGTTGTTAGTTGCAAAGTTGTGTCCAACCCATTGCAACCCCATGGACAACGTTCCTCCAGGCCTTCCTGTCCTCTACTATCTTCTGGAGTCCATTTAAGCTCACGCCTACTGCTTCAGTGACTCCATCCAGCCACCTCACACTTATGACCTTTCCAGCATCCCCATGATCATGTGATCAAAATTCAAATGCTTGACAACTGGTTCATACTTATGACTGTTGCTGTGTCCCAAGATCATGTGATCACCTTTTGACAAGCAAAATCCATGGGGAAGTCAGATTCATTTTACAACCACAGTGATTCACTTAACTATGTCATAAAATGGTCACTTAACAAATGTCGCAACAGCAGAAATGTTGGGCTCAATTGTGGTCATAAGTCGAGGACTACCTATACTATCACATATAACCTAAACATTTGAAATAATTGTTTTGCACAACTTTTCAGCAAGATTACTGAGAACTTTAATTTTTTATTCAGATTTTAATTTAGACCACCATTACATTTCATAAAGAGAGAAAAGGAGAGGAAGAAAAAACAATTTCAACCACAGAACTTATGCATTCTCTATTTGGTTGATATGTGGAGACAATTAAATCTCTCTGAATAATACTCTACATTTTTATCAACTCCACATGATGAATATTCACAAGGGAAATATTTTTAAAGTCTTAATCAAAGGATAATTCTGTGCTTACTGTTAAAATGGTTCATTTATACATGCTCTAGTAATAATATTAATTGTTCTAGTTAGAAAGCTTCAAATTAATGAGATGGTACTTTAGTATGTCACTGCTACCTGTTTCATTTGTTCTAAATAATGAAACCAGAGCTTACCAGGTTTTTTTTCCCTGTTCCTAATATATTTCCTCAATATTTTGTAATGAATAGTCTATAAGTGTATATAATTGGTAAGGCTTCAGTTTTACAAATATTATGGTCTGATATAATTTCAGTGTATGATTTGTAAATATTCAAATTCCTTTACATCCCTTTTTTATTTTTTTACAATATAATATTTTCAGGGATTTGTTTCTGTCAAGAGGTATAACCTATGTATAAATCCTTAAAATGCATCCCAGTCAGTCTCCCATTTGTGTGTATCTATATATGTGTTTATGTGTATTTGTTGGTCAACATTTAATTTACTAAATGTATATGTTTATGCATATATATGCATATAGTAACACTCCGTAGGAATCCCATCTGTCTGGAGGGTATTAGGATTTTACTGTTTCTTTTTTTTTTTTTTTTCAATATAAAATTTTTATTTTTATCATAAAAAAAAAGAAATACATCACAAATATTTCACAATATTATATCCCATCCCCCCACCCCCCGGACTTCCCAAACCAACCTAGGCTGATATTCAAATACAAGTAAACAAATATTAATATCTCTAACTCCAAAGTCTAAACTTAAACAATCCATCT
>NW_015387018.1:75138-136586 GCF_001527695.2 Protobothrops mucrosquamatus | reverse complement strand
TCAAACTGAGCAAAATTTTCTCCCCTTTCTGCCAATATAATCTGGATATCAATCTTTGTTGTTTTTAACAATTGAAATGAGTCCAAGTAACTTTGTGTAAAATTAGTTTGCCTAATAGTTTCCACATTTAGTCCCAGTATAAATTCACAATTAAGTTGCTCTGACTCTTCAAGTTGTATATCTTGATATATAAAAGCCTGTTCAGGGTTACTCAGTCTCTCTTCTTTTATTCCTTGTTCCACAATTTTATTCGTTTTTAAAAAGTCAATGTAAGGTTCTAATATGGCCTCTTCAGGGTGTGAATAACTTTCATCAGCTACCACCGGATCCACTTGTTCAACCAGATCTTGAGAAACAATTGTAACATTCAAGCAAAAATCCTCCTGTTTCTGTGGTAAATCTCGCCCTTGTAATGAATCTTGTAGTCGCTGCATCAATTGATCACATCTATTTTGAAATTTAACATAAAACGATTCCATTGCAGAGGCCAAGTTGCGCAGCTCTCTAACAAAAAGCGGTGGAGGTGGAGAAGATAACAGAGGTGACAAATAGAAAGTTTCAGAAGTAAGTTGAGATGTCTGAGCCATCAGGGATGTAGACGGTCTCAAAGTTAGAGGCAAGATTTTTCTCAGAACCATATTAGCAGTAAGTTTAAGCAGTTCAGTAAAAACAAGTAATACGCAGATTCAAAGTAAGAAAAATTTCAAACCGGAAATCACTTCCACTTCTTGCTGAAAAGTATCAATCCGACGCCATTTTAGTTTCACTTTTCCTCATTCCTCCACACATACGGGGAGAAACTTGTTATAAAAGTTAAAGTAGAGTCCAAAATAAAAAGCAAGCTTCCAAAGTTGGTTCGTCTGCTTACAAGTAAACTCACAAGTTAACTTCAAGTTGCAGTGGCGGCGGCGGCTTCTTGCTTCGCCGAAGCGAAGGCGTCCTGGATCGCGGAGAATCCTCGGGGCTCCAGAGGAGTTCTCGCCTACATCGTCCATATAGGACGACTCGGGAACTCAACTCCTACCCCGGGCAGCTCACCGATCCCCTTATGCCCAGGGGAAAGGTATCAAGCCGTTTGACAGCTGATGCTGGCTGTCAAACCGGCTTTTACGCGAAACAGGCAGGAGGCAGCAAACAGCTGCGACCAGCGAAATCGCCTGCCACCGGAAGTCTCCACTCCTCCTCTCTTCTGTGTTCTAGCCATTACAGCTACATTTAACTAAAGTAGCTACCAAAAAGCCCTTGATGCAAAAATAGAAAAAGCGCAGGCATACTATTAGTTTACCTTCACAGCTCTAAGAAATTATTAAATACACCATAGGATGAGGAGCTGTATAGTCAGAAGCTTCCAAATGTTCAGATAGCTATTTTGTTTACATGTTTGTTTTGCAAATTACCAGAGAAATGCATACGAATATGAAAAACGTGGATTGGATATGCGTCAATTTCTCTTAACGGAGTGGGATGAAAATTTTTGCTGTGCCAGGACTTGTAGCAACTTTGGCCAAGGCACTGTCTGAAACATTGATTGACTCAAGATGTGGCTAGGCACAAAACANAAAAGCAAGCTTCCAAAGTTGGTTCGTCTGCTTACAAGTAAACTCACAAGTTAACTTCAAGTTGCAGCGGCGGCGGCGGCTTCTTGCTTCGCCGAAGCGAAGGCGTCCTGGATCGCGGAGAATCCTCGGGGCTCCGGAGGAGTTCTCGCCTACATCGTCCATATAGGACGACTCGGGAACTCAACTCCTACCCCGGGCAACTCACCGATCCCCTTATGCCCAGGGGAAAGGTATCAAGCCGTTTGACAGCAGATGCTGGCTGTCAAACCGGCTTTTACGCAAAACAGGCGGGAGGCAGCAAACAGCTGCGACCAGCGAAATCGCCTGCCACCGGAAGTCTCCTGGATTTTACTGTTTCAATACGGTGAAATAACTCTTTCAAAATTAAAGATGTGGCTGATTTATTTATTTCATATATCATATATATGTATGTGCAATTATAAGATAGTTCAGTAGGTATTGCTCTGTTTTGAAATATAATTTTAAATAAGAATCTACAAACAAATAAATGTTTTTAATAACCTCTATAAATGTAGACATTATCTAAATACATAATCTTTTGGCTTCCGGTTTTGCGCTGTTAGTGCGACAGCCAAGGCATCGCGGGGCTCCGTGCCCTACAGCTGATTTCTCTCTGTTTGAGGACCCTAAATAGGCCCAAAGCCACCCCGGAGAGGTGGCAAAGAAGGATGGAAGCCCCACCAATCCTGGGGGGATGGTGATCGATCCAGACGTCTGGGGAAAGCTCTCCAGAAACTAACAGAAGAAACGCTAGTGTCATTTGTGAGTCTAGTCCAAGCTACGTGCAGCCGAAGCCAAAAATCACTAAATTAAGCGATCGTAAACAGCATGATTGAACTGGTAAGAATATTGATTCTCTCTCTTCTACCTGACTGATTTCCTGGGGAAAAAAAAACAGAAGTAAAAATCCTCTGAAAGTGAGGGGGGGTCTTTGTCCACCCTCCTTTAAATGGAAGTGGTGAATTACATTTATGGGGAATAAAAATACACAGAAATAAAATTAATATAAGATTTAAACTTGGAAAAGGTGAAATAGAATTTATTAAAAGTTTCCTGGTAAAAGATTATTGATGGAGATAAATGGCTTATTTGTTTTGAAAATTGAAAGATGGACTGGTGCTGACATCTAGTGGTGGATGAAAATACTGCCCTAAATATACAGCCCAGAAAAAAATGTTATTGTGACCTTCAAAATGTTAATCAAACAAAGAACATCTGTAATAAAAGAAAAGAAAACATTGTGGACTATCTTTATAAAATTTAGAAAAAAATTGACCTTCCTGGACTATAAATATTTTTTAAACTGTAACTTTAAAGCGATTGGCAGAGAAAGGACTTTTGGCCATTATAGAGCATCAGAGGTCTTCAAAAAGAATATATCAAGAAAAAATAAATTATTTCCAGGAGGAAATGTATGTTATGTTATAA
Organism: Protobothrops mucrosquamatus; assembly: GCF_001527695.2. Classification (NCBI taxonomy): domain Eukaryota; kingdom Metazoa; phylum Chordata; class Lepidosauria; order Squamata; family Viperidae; genus Protobothrops; species Protobothrops mucrosquamatus. Next base: position 133,578 of record NW_015387018.1, on the reverse strand, counting down.
CAAATACAAATGACATTAATTCCAAACCACGAGGAAATTAAAAATGAATTTTAAAATTTAAATGAATGCATTCTCAATTTAACGGCACAACAAATAAATGATCAGAAAACAAAAAAAGAGAGAGATCATGTAAAGCAGACAACTGAGTATAAACTAGTGGAAAGAAACTTTGAGATGAAATTTAATAATGAAAGGATTCAAATGGACAAAAGCTTCAGGAAATACTGGACATGGAAAACACAACCTATACGTCAGCAATTCAAGAATTTGAGAGAAAAAAGGTGATGGAAAAAACTAAGAAAGAAAGAAAGAAAAAGATTTCTGAGGAATATTTTCACAAAAACACTTTAATTGACTTAGCTTTTGTACTGACAACAACATTTATAAAACCATGGGAAGATCTTGGGGTTCAACGGAACACACTGACTAGGAAAAATGTTTGGCAAAAAAAAAAAAAAAAGGCTAAAGCCAGAATTAAGAAATTAGATGGTGGGATTGGTTTGATGGAATATTTAAAGATTAAACACTTGTTTAAATATGGTTAAAGAAATAAAATTTTGAATACAAATGAATCTCAGCTTAGGAGGGATAAGCTCCTTAAGCAATACAGTATTTTTTGCCTATGATATGAGAAATATAAAAATGTGTGGGAAGATTTATATGAGGGAAATGTATTAAATATTTAAATATAATGGATTTTGAAGATTTGAATATGTTTTAAAAAATGAAAATGTAAATGTTGGGATGGTTCACATGAGGAAAAAGATTTCAATGTATAAGTGTAATTAACTGTAAGAAATTTTTAACAAGTAAAAATGTTTTCTTTTGAATATTGTGGGGAAAATAAATTTAAATGAGAACTCTAAAATCAGGATCTATGACAAGGTGATCTAGATGATTAATTAGAAAAGAAGCTTAATAATGAAGTGGAGGATATCCGTAGACATTTAATTGTTATTTTTCAAAATATTACTAAGAAATGTTCTAATTTAAGGTTGATAAAAGAGAATATTATTGGAAGAAGAGAAAATCAAGAAAAATTACTATGTGGAATATGGAACTATAAAAATTAAATGTTATTGATTATTTATAAATACAAACCTAGACAACATACTGTTTACCAAATATTAATGGTGATATGTAAAAAAAAAACAATAAAACATATTTTTTTTTTAAAAAAAATGGAGAATCTTTTATAGCTATTAGTCCATTTTATTTCATTTTTTTTTAAATATGATACCAGATCTTACCAGGTTTTCTTCCTGTTCCCAATATATTTCCTCAATATTCTGTTTATAGTTAATTATAATATATATTAAAATATATACATATATGAAACATACATAGTTACTGTATATTATATGTGTTCATTGAATTATTACTCCAAGTGTCTAAAAAAATATGACTCCTTTGATAATAGTGTTCTACTTATCAATCTGCAAGGCTTATAAATACATTATCAAATGACTTCATAATGAAATTAAGTAATAGTGTTACCTAATAAAAAATAAAGATAAAATGAGTTCAAGATACCCCGAAAAGGTATTGATACATTGAGAAGAGTTTCTTTGGGCCTCAGCCACAAGATTACACAGCTGCAAATGGTCATAACTCTGAACAATATTGCCAAGAACACCAACAGAAGGAAATTGAAAAGATGCTGTGAAGCAGTCATTTATAGTGTGCATGTCTAAAACCTTACTAAATAAGGCATGCAACATTCCTGAAACAGAAACTCCAGCTCTATTAAACAAGTATAAAACTGTCCAAAATGATAGAACACCACTTTCACGACCATCCAATAACACAACTGGAATCCTCTTTGAAAGAAAATTAAGACAAAAGCTCCTGTACAAATAAGGATAAGATTGCAAACAAACAAAGCATTAAAACAAAATTGCCAGAAAAGAGAGCTACAATGAGAATTTCTAACACCCTCAACAGAACTTAAGGAGGCACTTAAGGAAGCAATCAGAACTAATGGTAACATTAACACGATAAAGGAATTCACATCTCAGGAATCCCTAGAGCAATTTACACCCAGTAAGTATGACATCAGGGAAGCTGTATTTGAAAAAAAAATAAAAAATAACACTCCATTACAGTGGAATGAGAACATTGTGAAGGAGATTTATAAAAGTGAGACCCCAAACTTGATAATGAGGCTGGAAATGAAGGATTAGTATGGTTATGAGAGAGAGTAAAAAAGAGAGATGGAGAGGGGGGGGGGGGGCAAACTGGGTTTATATAATGGGACAACTTTCCTAAAAGACAATACTGTAGATGGTGAAACCACTTCAGCACAACAGAGTGCATTTTGTAAGTTGTAGATCATAGATCTGCAGTGCCTTGCCTGAACAGCTGAAAGCTCCTGTCTTTTCCAAATATCTTCCCTTGCTCATCTTTATTTACGAGAGCACTAAATCTATTGACCCAATCAAATGATCATAGGCCATCCAGTATTACCCCTATGTTTCCATTTCCAAAGTGGGGATGGAATTAACTTCTCTTAATTTTGTCCTGAGAATAAATGGGAAGCAGCGAGGGGAAAGGGTAATAAGCATTAGGCTAGTGAATTCTATTTATCTTGTCCATTTGTAACCAACAATAATTGTAATAACTCTGATCATGTTGTATGCTTGCAATGAAAGTAATTTGGCTTTTTCATATTTAATGCTGTGTACATGGATTAAAGAAAAAAATGATTCTCTGAAGCATTTTGCACTTCATGTAGATGAATACAAAATAGCTATGGCTGTGTATATTCTGATTGCATGTGTGGTCTTCCTCAAAGAAACATATTTGTGAAGGATCTGAGTCAGACATACTTTTTTGTGCTGTAATCAGATTGGATATTTAAAAGTCCAGTATTATGTTTTTTCTCTGATTTTATTAAAGGAATCGAACAACACAGTAAAGTATTTACTAATGCAAGAAATATTGCTTCAGAGAAGAATCATCAATATTTTATCAACTCTCTGGCCACTTGGTTCTGAAATTATAGATTCTGAAAATATCTAATAATCACATAGAAGCTGAAAAATAGCTTTGAAATAACCTTTGAAAAATATTCACATTGAGGAACCTTTTGCCCCTCTTAATGTTTTGTTATGTTTGCTTATATTCATTTCTTGAACTTGTTTTTATCTCCACCTTCTAATTATAGATCTGTATTAATTTCTATAAGATCATGGCTACAGAAAAGTTTTGTGAACCGTAATTTATTTATAGCTCTACTCATTAATCCTTTGCAGGAAGAACCTAGCTGTCAGATAACTCAGTGAAATATCTTGGTCTGTAACAATCAAGAAATATATCAAAATAATTATGCTAAATTATGGCAAAAAATCAAAAGATCTTCAAAAGTGGAAGAATCTAAACCCATCTTGGTTAGTTAGAATCAATTGCAATTATTAAAATAAATTACCTACAATAAATTATTTGTTCCAAGTTGTCCCAATTACAATCTCAGTGAGAACTTTACAAGAAAGGCAAGAAAATGTCAGCAAATTTATATGGTGTGCAAAAAGACCCAGAGTTAAATTATATATATAAATTATATAAATTATAAATTATATATATAACAAGATTAAAAAAAGAGGTATTCTTTTATTTGATAAAAGAGGGAAATACAATTACGTTTATAAAAGAATGGAAACCTTTATAGATATTTTTTGTGCTTTGTGCTCTCTGAGTCTAGTTGTTTTCTTGCAGTTGTTTTGTTATCCAACTAAGTAACATCACCAGTAACTGAAAACAACCAAGCTCGGAAAAAACCAAGGAGCCACAGTTCAACCTTGAGTTACAAATATTCTTTTCAATTGGTATCTTGAGTTTCCTCAGAGTTTTAGAACATGGATTGATTTGATTTATACAACACCTAAATTACATTATTATTATTAACTAGCTGTACCCGGCCACGCGTTGCTGTGGCTCAGTCTGGTAAAAGCGTGTGTTGCTTTTACGTCCAACAGATGGTGCTGTTTTTCAAAAAAAAGCATGATTTTACCTGTCACAGGTGTGACATTTATATAATATAGGTATATAAAAACACATGCGCGTATTCGAATGCAACATTGTGTCAAAATTTCAAAGCAATCAGTGAAGAACTTTCGGAGATTTAAGATTTTGAACAAACGAACATTTACATTTTTATTTATATAGATGGTGTGCCTTCCCCTGGTAAAATATACTTTTCTTTTTCATTTTGATTGCAAATATATTTAGAAGTTTTGAAAATATCAGTGGAATTTTATGAGGAGAGCAATCAAAATATGTTGATATTTACATTTTAATAAAAAATTAAGACATTTCTAATCCAAATATTAAATTTAAATTCTGTTTAATGCCCCTAGATATCTCTAACAATTTAGAAAAGTATAAGAATTAGGGGTTTAGAATTTGAATTTTTAAATCTTATCGTGTATAATGTTTTCCAAGAATGTCCCAAAAGTGCTTCTACAAGAAGCACCTGGATTTTCTTGTCCAGTTGCCTCTTGAAAAAGCACCTTTAGGACCACTATGACCTGGATGACTGAGAATCTCCATAGACATTTTCCAAGAATCTTTCTCACTAGTAAAACTGAATTTATCCTGTTCTTATGCAGAAGGAGAAATATCTAGGCAGATGATTTAGAAATTCTTCGAGCATTTGAGCTAAAATTAATAGATTAAGATTACTACCAAAGCTTATTTATACTTTGAAAGACCTTTCTTTATATATTCCATTACGTTATTTTCAGTTCATTTACAAATAACTTTATTTGGCAACATTGTTCTGCAACTTTCATGGTATAAATTACAGCTGCCTGTAGGTGGATTTAACTGTCTAAAAATGTTCAAATTCATCACTGGGCATTTATCCTACCTTCGTTTATATCCTGGAATTTCAAAATTTAGTGCTTCTTTAGCTTTAATTTGACAAGTTATTACTAGATTCTGGCAGTTTTGACTTCTCTTCAAGGAACAGGTGAAACTTTGTTCAGAAGGGCTTTTGTGCAATTTCAACTTGTATACCAGTGGAATTGGACACACTGCTTATAGTTATTTGTGTCTTTATCATCTTCTGAATGAATTACTGCAACATAATCTACATGGGGCTGCCCTTGAAGGAAAGCTGGAATTCAGAGTTGTGGGCAATTGTAGGTATCCCATGGTTTCCCATGGCATGCCCATGTTGCATCTCGGATCTACAAATTGCACTGTTCCCAGAGTGCTTCAACATGCTGGTTGTCACCTATAAAGCTTTTCATAATACGGGACTAGATTATTTGTGTGATACCATCTCTCTGTTTCTACATGCCCGCTAGTTCCAAATAAAGTCCTGTGTGATTGAGAATGTCATTTAATTGCACCCAGGAAAAAGCGGTTTTCTATCACAGTGCATATCCTCTAGAATAGCATCACCTGACATTTGGTGCTTCCAACTCTTCTAGCAGTTTGGAAAATCTTAAAAACATGTCCCTTTCCCAGCATAATGGATCAAGAGGTGAAGAGGGCCACTGAGAGGGTTGTTATGGTGCCATTTTCTTGGTTGCCATTATATATGCTTTATGTCATGATTGCCTTTTTTTCATTGTGCTTTTAATCCATTACACACCTAGAGTTACTGTTTGGAAGATGGAGAGATGGGAGATTTGTTGGTTGATTGATTGATTGATTGACTGACTGACTGACTGACTATTGGATGATTATTAGAATATGGATAAATGGAGGTCGTGAGATTTTGCTCCTCAGGTTCATCATTAATTGCAGGAATGGTCTTGGATCTGAATGATTTTATGTTGGAATGTTGGAATCCCTATCACCATTATATTGTGGTTCACTTGGTTTAATTGTGTATCTTGATAATAGAATCTAAGGAAGCATATGACTTACCTTAATTTTCAAGATCCTTTATACGCTGATATAAAATATGAATTAAAATCTGAAAATGCAAGGGTTATTGATCATAGTCACAATGAAACCCAGATAAATGTTATTTTGTTCTACATCTACTAATATAATTTTCAGCAGTCATTCCCCAATGTCTTTTTATTTGAGATGTGTTTTTATTTGTAGTATGCCTTAGCTGCATATTTATTGTATTATAAAATATGCATGCTTGTAAGTTTTGTTACATGCTTAATTAAAATATATGTTTGGGGAACACGTTCTCTTTAATATGAAGAGCAAGTAAAATATATTGCCATATTTTATAATTCTGTTATAGCCTAGTTAATTTTTTTCTCTTGGTTTTTCATTTAGTCTCAATTGTTTCTTAGTAGAAGTTTTCCTAATTTTATTTATTTTAAATCGAAGCTCAGAATGCATATGAATATATAATGTATTTCAAGATTCAGTTTGAGTTTGAGGGACTGTTTTTTAATTATGTGTATGAATAAGTAAGTTCAGGAAGATTATGTTGTTCAAATAACCATTTGTCTATAGATATTATATATTCTACTTTTATTTAAACCTGGTCAATGAATACAATACATTATTAGGAAAAATAATAAAATATGTCAACATAGAGTGACAATATTCAGTATTCTAGGCATGTCCTTTTGTATAATCTTTCCTCCCTCCCTCCCTTTATTTTTTATGGACATAGATTTTATATTGGTTATCCTTCCCAAAATTAGGATTTGGTGATCACTTTTACCATTGAAAATGGATTAGGTTTACATACCAAATTAAATAAGTAATTCATCTTAGAAGTTGTTTTCATCCCTACTGTTTGTAAACTGTTGAGGGGCATTATTGGTTGCACCCACTTTTGGGTACATTCCTAAAAATTGCATATTTTTGTACCTGTATAAAATTATACTGTTCAGAATTTCTCAAGCCATTGATAGAAAGAGCTGTGAATTGAAACTTGGGGACATCATATCAATGATTTCAAAATTCCTCCAGTGAGCTTTCACATATTATTTCCACTTTGCCTTTAAAATGCGACTGATCATTTATGCAGTATAAATATTTCTTTATTCAATAAACATATTTTGTGTGTATTTCTTTTTGTTTCAAACAATGCTTTCACTTCACAGATAACTAGCACAGCCTCCTGTGATTATCAGCATTATGGTTGCTATCTGATACAATGGGCCATATCATTCTTTGGTTCCACTACAAGCCTTTCATTACGATAGTTTCCCACTGTTTGAAAACAGGATCTTGCTGATAAAGACTTATTTTGTACATTGCCTAACTGTGCATTTTATCTGGGCTATTTAGCAACACCATCTTACATTCATACTAAAAATACTCCATTGAAATGCCACCTGAAGTAAAATAATCACATAATCCTTTTTACAATATATACTTTTAAACAGTTTACACTGAGATTTATTCTGAGCAGGTTGTTCATCACTTTCCGCAAGTGTGTGTGTGTGTGGGGGGGTATCCTGTTCAGCTATACGATGATATACTGAAAAAAATACTTTTAGGGAAGGAATCCTGATTAAGCTCTGTTATCCTCAAGTGAAAACATTTTCAAATCTCAGTGACTTCAAATGGGAGAGAAATTATTAACATTCTTATTGTAAATAGCAGAATAAAGAAGCTCTTAGCGTTAGAGTTGATCATGTGCCTTTTATATTTTCCAATATTTTCCCTTTTCCAAAACAGATGCTAACTGTTCAGCAGTACAATATGATCTTCTTACCTTTAGTGGTTTTCTTCTGCTATGAAAATATACTGCATAGTTGGCATGAAAATATATACTCCAATTTGATGTAAATAAAGAAGACATAATTTAGCATTATTCTCATACATGGGATACTGACCACTATTGCAATAGGGAAGGGTTTTGTCACTTATGAGATGAAAGGTTATGAAGTTAAGAGTACAGAGAAGAGCAACAAAGATGATTAGGGGACTGGAAGCTAAAACATATAAAGAATGGTTGCTGGAATTAGGTATATCTAGTTTAATGAAAAGAAGGACTAGGGGTGACATGAAAGCAGTATTCCAATATCTTGTTTGCCACGAAGAAGAGGGAGTCAACCTATTTTCCAAAGCACCTGAAAGCAGGACAAAAGCAATGGATGGATACTAATCAAAAAGAGAAGCAACCTAGAACTAAGGATAAATTGTCTGACAGGTAGAACAATTAATCAGTGGAACGATTTGTGGCTGCTCCAATGCTGGAGTTTTTAAGAAGAGACTAGACAATCATTTGTCTGAAATGGTATAAGGTTTCCTTCCTGAGCAGGGGGCAAGATCCTTTCCAACTCAGTTATTCTGTTATTCTGTAATTCTGTAAGTGACAAAATGTACATTCTTAAGAAAACATGCTTGAAGATAGAGGTTTAGCTTTACTAGGATTCTAGGTTATAAAAAAACAATCTCAGTTGTTTCTCTGCTCTTGTTCTTACTATGGGGAACATCAGCAGAATATGATGGGTTGCAGTTCAGCGGTGACTTGGTGCTAATAGAGACCACTCTGTATTGCTTTTATCTTTTCCATTTTTCAGCCTTTGGCACTATCTCTGTATTGCTCAAGGACCCCTTTTTCAAAAAGACAATGGTTTCATTAGGAATCAGAAGAACCAGCTAAGCTGCTAAAGAAATGTTATCACTGGAGACTAGCCTGATGGGTTAATTCTAAAATCTCCACTTCCCTACCCCCATCCTACTCCCTCAGGCAACAGAGGAAAGCCACACTTCATAGCTTTTAATAAAGTTAACTGTCTAATGTTGTTTGACATTTTTGGGGGGATGGGTGTTTGATCTGCGGTGTGCACACACAATTATGTAAATTAATAGTTTAGGCTTTGAATCTTAGAAATATTTTTCCCTTGATGCATGTTGATTCCTATCAAAGTCACCTTAAAAAGCAGCTGCTGTTTCCTGTGAGTTCAGGTGTGTAATATTTGTGTTCCTCTGATTGGAAAGAAGCTTCAGAGGAATACTAACGATTTTTTCTTTAAAAAAAAAAACCCTGTAAGAATAGCTTTCCATTAAAGCTTTAAAAATGTACTTGAGGCAAGAACTAAAAGAAAGTGTATGATGTTCCATTATATCTAGGGAGATCATATACAAATCCCCACTGAATCCACACTGCATGATTTGGGACCAGTATCTACCAGATAAGTTTGTTATGGGACAAAAAGGAGAGAACCATTTATATTATTTGAGCTGCTGGAGACAAGTTATAATGATATGTGGGAATGACCTTGGGTTTTTATGATGTGAGAAATAAGAGAAGAAAGAGAAAGAGAAATAAGATCAGATATTTTACAATTGGCCCATTTGGAAGTTGAAAGCAGATGATGGATACTCTTGTAATATGGTTCTCATGGTGGCTGCAGCCAATTACAGAGAGCCAATCTCTCTATATGGCAGAGAGAAGAAAAAAAAAGCACTAGGCTGCAGAAACCCACCACTTTATTTTCTAAGAAAGCTGTTGAAAGCTATGTGAGGTCTGAGGCATTGCTGGAAATGCAGATCATGGATTGGATGGTACTCACTTTGGCTGCATGCCACCTTTGCCCCACTTTTTCCCACTCTTCAGAAGAAAAATCTGAAAAAAAAAATCAAATTAGGAAGTATAGGGAAATAGATAGGCAGACTGTCATTCTCAGTGCTACTCTGCAAATTTCAGCAAAGGTAAAAGACAAGACCTTTCATGAGTTAAGCTTAACTTCAAATGGCTTCACGGGCATATCCATGCAGTTTTCTTGGCAGCAATATGGAATATCTTCTTCTAAGGTGTCTTTTTTTCCCCCTTTCCACTTTACCCTACCACTCTGGAACATTATAGTAAGCTCCCATACTTGTACTAGGTGAGTTTGCTTTACCAATATCTTTTTTTTTTACTTATCTATATAAATAAAAATGTAAATGTTCGTTTGTTCAAAATCTTAAATCTCTGAAACTTCTTCACCGATTGCTTTGAAATTTTGACACAACATTGCATTAGAATACGCGCATGTTTTTATATACCTACTATTATATAGATGTCACACCTGTGACAGGTAAAAACATGTTTTTTTAAAAAACAGCGCTATCTGTTGGCTGAGTGAACAAGAGCCACAGCAACACGTGGCCGGGTACAGCTAGTTAGTAATAAAAAATTAAACGTTGGTTAACCTAATGGGATCTGCAAACCAATAAACTAGCAGACTAGCAAATCTATTAAGTGTATCTATGTAGGTTTGTGTGTGTGTCTGTATGGAAGGAAAGTATTCATTCAAACCAATAGTTTATGTAGTAAAAAGGCATATGTCCACAAACAGAAGACAGTTTTTCAACTACTTTCAACTGTCTCTCAAGTATAGAGAGAAACATTTTAGTTCCAAGTGGGAATCACATTTTTGTGGAATTTTGCAACATGTTATCCCTACTTCAGAGTCAGGATTGGGTGACCCCAGTAAAATGGCATTTGGTAGAACCCATAGTAGAAGACTGATTCATATCAGGTAAAAATCATTATTTTCAGAGTTTTATTACTGAGCCATTGCACCACTTATGTTCTGTAGTCAATCCACTTTGTGAAACTTCCATTTCAGAATCCCATACTTGGTGGTTAACATATGACACCGGCATAAAGAGTGAGGCTAAGTGACTGATGAAAAGTATTGTACTAAGCATAAGTTCTTCTTGTGTGTCCAGATCAAACTTTAGACTGCCAAAATGAAGACACCTATTTGGTTTTGTTGTTGGCCAAAAATAAGTCATGTTTGGCACATTGTTCTGGTAGTAACTGACATATCAACAGATGGGCTCTGCATCTCTCCACATTTATGCAGTGTGTTGTTACCCACTAACAGCCTCCATTTTGACCATTTTGGCTTACACTTAGGCACTTCAACTCTCAGCCTATTCAGGGTCCTCCAAGTAGTATAAGGGAAGTCAGATCAAACCTGGGAAAACCAAGGAATGAATTCTAAGAGTAAGTACAATACTGTAAGTGCATCCCATAAAAATATATTATTTAAAAGATTCAATAAGAATAAAACTGTTACACAGATATGTTTAGAGAGATCTGGAGCCAGTGACATGGCTCATTTTTATACAAGACATCTGAATTATGTTGACAATCTAATAATGTGGCTGAGTAGCTAAAGGGTGGAATTGGCTGCAGGAGACATAACATTATGCTTTCTCAGCATTTTATAATATTAAAGAGATAAATAAGAGTAATGTAGTTTGAAAATGCTCATCTCCTTTGGTTTGAAAAAGACTTAGATAGATAAATGAATATTAGCTATGCAGTACATATATCTATAAAAGGGAACATTTGGTTTAACATAATTTTTCCTACATAAAAAGTATTGAACTATGTCTTTTTACAAACACCACTATCATGCAAAGCTCAACATATAATTAGAACTAATAGGGAGGGGGAAAGCAACATTTTCTATTGCTATCTGATCACAGTTATTATTTTATACAAAGCCACAAAAAATGACATTATACAGCAAAAGTAATGGGGTGTGGGTGGAAAACCAGCTGCGTTGACATGCAGAATTAGAGACATTTCCTGGCAATGTGTGATTCAGTATGAAACATAATCAAAATATTGCTCTGTGCAGCATTTCAGAACACAAAAGATTTATTTCATCTTGCTTCGAACAACAATATTTATTAAACTGGGCTGATTATATTACAGGTTGAATGGCAGCAATTTTGCACTCTCCCAATGTTTGTGTTCATTTTGTAACCCTTTTTAAGAAAATATTGGTTCACCTTATAATCAATCCCTCTCTTCTATTTTACAGAATCATAGCAAAATTCAGTTTCATACTAACTTGTATGATGATTGTTTTAATAATTTGAGTTTTATGGTGATGGGCTTCCTTTAAAACATTTCAGTTTATGCTTTCAGAAGCAAAATTATTATCTAAAAGTAAGGGGGAAAAAAGAAACACAAGCCTATGGCTTAATCAGAAAAAAAAATGACTTGGCATGATGCATTTTGGGGGATTGGTTATTGTTGCTGATATTTTTATGGTAGTCATGTAAATTGAATTAATTTGTTAAATACTATGGAAACATAAAAAAACATAGACCTATCCAGCTATAAAAAACAGACCTATCAAGCTACACAAATCTGAGAGAGAAAAAGGTTACATAGAGAGCCATTTGTGAGAAGAAGTCATTTTCCCAGCCCCAATCCCATTCCACATTGAGAATGCTTCCTAGATATTTTCCCAACTGATTGAAGAATCCACCAATTGCTTTCCTTAGTTTATCCTGCATGGAAACATAAGAACAGCCCTTCTCTCTGGTCTCATTAATGAGGCATAATAGGGCCTAGAAACCAAGGGGGAAAAAATGAACTGGCATACTTTTCTCAGGGAAGAAACTAAGAAGAAACAACAACTGCTAACACAGCTGTGGAATAGCCTTTAGAATTCTGTCAGAAAGGGGGACAGTAAAATGCAAAGTGATAAAATGTAATAATAACTTGACTCACCAATCTAATTTGTGAAGATGAAGCATTTGTTTATTTGTTTGTTTGTTTGTTTAAATGTGTAAGACATCCAGTGGAGTCTGGGTGTATACAAATTACAAAAGAAAACATAAACACAGCTAAAAATGTTAAATCAAATAGCCCAGACTAAAATGCTCTAACAATAAAATCAAACAAAAATGGTGGCTGTTAAGCACATACTATAAACATCGACCCCAGGTCTGGCAGTTTCTCAACATTTTCTGGAACCCTAGAAGAAAGAGTTCTATCCTTCTCTTTGGGGAGATACTATTCTAGAGGGTGAGAACCACAACAGATAAGGCATGCTTCCTAAGGATCACACAAGATAGCAAAATTTAATGGTGGGGACCTGGATTGCACCCATACTGCTAAAATATACTGGCTAGGCAGAAATCACTAGGAATTTTCAAGGAAGATGTCTTAATCCTGCAATGATCCTGCAACCTGATTCAGGTTGATCATTATACAGTTATAGTTATAGATCAGTGGTTCTCAACCTTTTTAATGCCGCGACCCCCAACCGGTCGTAAGTCGAGGACTAAACCGGTTGTAAGTCAAGGACTAAACCGGTCATAAGTTGAGGACTACCCAACCAGTCGTAAGTCGAGGACTTTCCCTGCCCGGGAGCGCCGCGCATGCATGGTTCCACCCCCTGCACTGGCCGAGGCATAGCTGGCAAGCGGCAGAGACGGAGCAGGCCGACCACCAGCTGGCCCAGCTCAAGGGAGGTAAGGCACCCACCGGAAAAGGGGAAAAAAATGGCGGACAGCCTTGCTTGGCGACCCCTGTGAAATGGTCAATCGACCCCAAATGGGGTCGCGACCCATAGGTTGATAAACAATGAAAACATAAACAATGAAAACATAAAACCTCAAAGTAGGCAAAGAATAACAGGGCTCCTTGTTTATTTTCCCCCAAGAAACAAGCTAACTTGTGTATATATGTGGGTACATATAGCAAAATAAATAATGTCTTAAGCCAGAAAACAACAACCTGCAGCCCCAAGGATATTCCAAATGATTTTGCAAACCTTCTCATTTTTCCAACCACAACTTCTGTTAGGTCTCATTTCTGTATTAATTATGTGATTTTGGATAAAAAAAAGCATATGAATATTTTGTAGTTATATCTAATATACACATTTCAACAAATCTTTCTTAATATTTGCACTTTTAGCAAGCATTTTTCTCAAAGCAAAATCCATTTCTTTAATACACACATTTTCTTATGTTTTCTAACAGGCACATGCATATTTTTGGGGTTGTGAAATATGTCACAAAATTCTGTCAAGCATGGATTTTGGCATACATGCATTTTAATATATTTGGAGGTTCTAAAATCAGAGCTTCCCTCTTCCTCCAAAAGAAACCTTAATTTCTCATTGATGCTAATTTCACTGAGTAAAGCTTATGATCTCTAAGTTTTTTCCCCACTGTATCATGTTATATGGTTAGGTATTAGGCATTAAATTGTTATTTAGGAAGTTAGATATTAATGGCTTTCATCGGAGGCCCTTTGACTTTTAAGAGTGGCATAAATATGATTCTCCCAGGTTGCCCCACACTCCCAGACCAACTCCAGAATCTAATGCGAGTCTTCTTATTGCTTGCTGAAACTCTTGACTGCAAATAATGACTTAAAAGTATATATGCATATTTGTATATAGATAATATGTATATGATTATGAAAACACATAATCTATGGAAAGCCATTTCTGTCCATTATTCTGGACCCGATCCCAGAGGAGAAGCAGTGAGTTATGATTCCATGACATGTTCTTGGCTCCTTGAGCAACCTGCTCTTCTTGCTGTGCTATGACGCCACATGTAGACTCTTCAATATCAGGTAATTGAGTAAAATAATAGGAAGCCATGAAAGTTTTGTCTGCTATTCTTATTTTGCTTAAATGCCCCATGAAAAAGCATTTGGCTTAAATGTGCCAATCTGTATAACTTACACGTTTAAATGCCTCCTGATGATAGCACTGCTGCAAATATTGTTTGTTCACACACAGATGGAAAGCTTTGTCCCAAAAGACTGACTCCATTAGTGGAGAGCCTGTTAATATGATGTAAATTAAAATCAATCCAATAACGATTCAAACTCAGCAGAAGTTACTTGGTTGTTTCTCTCTCTTTGACTTCTAGACTTCATTGAATAAAAGATCAGGGTTAGTTAGAAAGGATTTATATATTTCACTTCCTGAGATACAATTTTCATTAAAGGACCAGAAGTATTCTGGTCTCAGTAAATCCATCAAACTTATTTCAGAATTGTACATATCCACAGCCACATTTCATAAATAAATAAATTTTGTTCAAGTTTCATGTCTGTCTAAGAAAACTACCCAGAACAATTCAATTTACAGAAGCAGGGAAATAGAATCTGAAGATAAACTAACTGAAATTTACAGAAAGAGTCTTGGCAATTAAAAATTCTAAAGCAGGTATTGTGATTTAATGGATAAGAGTTATTCCAACAATCATTGAGACCATGTTGTTTCCTAAATAATAGCAGTCTCAATCCATCTTAAGCTTATCTGGCCTTGGTCATGTCTGCTTCTTTCAGGTGGTTATTCTGGATGCAGTTGTTCCTTGGTTTAGCTTAACACTCCTATACTTGTCTTTTTCAAATTTCTCTACTAATGTTAAGATTCATGCGAGCAGAGTGAAGGAGACCTCTGATCTGAACCAGAGACTACAAGTCAAATGGGACCAATTGTTGACTGAGAATTAACTGCTGGAACTTCTCATTATATGGTCTATCACCTCCTGGTCTTCTGAAGAAGAAGAAGGCTGTTGAAACTAGGGCATGGCATTGTGTGTTAAGTATTGACACAAAATGTGGGAAAAGCAAGGTGGTACAATAATTAAGGTATTGGGCTAGGATTTGAGAGATTCCAATTCAAGCTAATCTTCAGCCATGGAAGCTCAGTGAATGATTTGGGTCAATAACTTGCAATCCTAAAATTATTCCTTCCCTTTTTTCTTTTAATGTCTGTAAAACTAGGGAAGATCCTTTTTAAACTCTTCCCATGCCCCCTTTCTGCTATGTACTTAGATAGCTTTTGTATGATGGTTGTCTACTCTGTAGCTCTTCCTCCTGTCTCCAAAGATAATTCCCATATATCATCACATAACATAATTCATCTTCTGCTCCTGGAAAAGTAGCTCTAACAAATAACTAAAACATATGGTGCAACTGATGAAATGGTTTCATCTTACTTATTTAATATGTTTTATTACTTTATATCCTGCCTTTATTATTTTTACAAATAAGTCAAGGTGACAAACATAGAACGGGCTGAGAGAGAGCAACTGGCCTAAAGCCACCCAAATGGCTTTCATGGCTAAGATGTGACTTGAAGTCATATTCTTCACTTTCTAGCTTGGTGCTGTAACTACTAGACCAGCTGGCTTTTAAATCTCACATTGCATTAAATTTTCACTTATCAACAATATATCAACAGAAATGTGCAATAGGAAAATTGTTATTGGTTTTCCAAAAAGAAAAAAAGAAAAACCAATGGAATAAACTCAAATTAAATCAAATCCAATCAAGGCTGATAATTTTGTAATATTAAATGAAATATTATATGCAATTAGATATAATTTTAGAAATAAAATGATCTGAATACCAATAAATATGTATGAATCACAAGTCAATATAATATATTCTAATATGTGATCTGATATGTAATATATCAATACAATATAGAAAAAGCTAATCAGCATTAAGAAGTTATTCTTGAGAAGCAGTCAAAAATATCCTGATGGACAGCACTCTTTTTATTCAATTTATGGTGAGTGAGATCCTGGACTATACTCTAATTAATTATAATTGGAATATCAAAAGTTCATATTCTATTATTTTGTCTATATTTTTCTATAGTATTTATATATATTTATTTATAACCCCTCTCTATATCTACACAAATTTAGAAAATTCTATGTGTTGAATATTATCCCTTAAAAATTAATAAAAACACCTGAGGCTAAAAAATACATGCAGAATACAACTATTGTTCTTTCTGAAATAAAATAAAAAAGTATATGAGAAAAAAAGAATTTAATAAGACAAATGATTTTATACCAGTGCTATCCAAAAGACCTAAGGACGCTTAGCAACTATTACAAAGCAATAATACTTTGGACAAATAATTAAATGTAGGAAGGTAAACATTGTAGATGTTTCCAATAGAAGAGAATATATGTAGCTCAGAGTCAAATGTGGAATTCTTGGTGTGCATAGAGATAAACCATATTTACACACCACTTACAAGAGACTAAGAAGTTCTCAATAAAAAGCTAAGAAAGAAACAAAAAGACCAAAAATGTTCTCCCTGGCAGCCTACACCCAGATAAGCAGGGATTAACACAAGACAAACAATCAAGCAAAAAAAAAATACTCTAATCAAGGAACTACCAACGAGAAAACAACACTCCCGTCAACACTGGCAGGGTAAGCTACTCTATATAAACAAGGCACAATCTCTCACTTACTAGTATTGAGGATGTTACCTACTGGGGTAATGCAATCTCTGCAAGCAACCAACCTCAGATAAATCTTCTACAGTAGAAATGTTTGTTGATGGTTGATTATGGATTTTTTAATCCTACTGAACAATTATTCAGAGTCCACTTTGGATGTTGTGGAGTTTTTATCATTTGACAATCCTTTTCAAAAGAACTTTTGAGCTAGGAATGAAACTGCTAATCTGGTATATATTCCACACCAGCACAATTATTAGTACAACTCACTGATAAAGGCAAGGAAAAGGGAAAAAAACAATTTGACAGATAATGTTTTAATGTATACTACTGTATTCATAAATTTTAAGACAACTATTTATTATAGCAAGGACCATTACCAAAAACTGTAGGCTTTCCACCATTGTAGTAAGATGAATGATAGATCAGGTGCAACACAGGCCTTCTTAATAATTTATTGGGTCATGAGTTATGGTTTTATTCAATTGAAAATTATTAGAGGGGTTTGCCCTGAGGCACCATGCATGCTCTATGAAGAGAGGAAAATATATTAAGCAAACACCCAGTGAGCTTAATCATTTCAAATAAGGGGATTGGATAATGGCCTGGACAGATTTGCCATTAATTTCATGGACATTTTTACCTCTGCACAACATCATCATAGAATGGGAGTTGGCAATGAAAGCCAGGAAATGTGATGTTAATAATGAGTAGACAGAACTACCCTTATTTTCACATGAATGATTTATATTTTCTGTATGAGGAGGGACAAAAGAGACAGGGCAACATTTCTTCTAGAAAAGTTTACTTGCAAGATAATAATCAGAATAGAGTTGGAAGCGATCTTGGAGATCTTCTAGTCCAACCCTCTGCTCAAGCAGGAGACCTTTTACCATTTCAGACAATTGGCAGACAAAAACCTCCAGTGATGAAGCACCCACAACTTCTGAAGGCAATCTATTTCACTGGTTAATTG
This sequence comes from Protobothrops mucrosquamatus, assembly GCF_001527695.2. Taxonomy (NCBI): domain Eukaryota; kingdom Metazoa; phylum Chordata; class Lepidosauria; order Squamata; family Viperidae; genus Protobothrops; species Protobothrops mucrosquamatus. The sequence goes on along the minus strand of NW_015387018.1, from coordinate 115,691 downwards.
TCCCCACTGTTAGGAAGTTTCTCCTTAATTCTAGGTTGCTTCTCTCGTTGATTAGATTCCATCCATTGTCAAAGATTCTAAGATGGTGGCAACAGAGGAAGCATGCTGACATCATGGAGAGAAAAGTTGCCAGTAAATTAAGACAAAACAGTAGGAGAGGTCGAGAAGGAAAAATAAGTCACTGAAAAAGAAAAGAGACTAGAGAAGGAAAAAGAAGAAAAGAATCAAGAAATCAGGAGGAAAACACCAATAAGGACAGCAGCCTATGGCAAACTTGCCTACTGAGAGAAGCCCAGCTGAAACCTGAGAGGCCTACCCAGAGACCGGAACACATCAAAGAGGAACTGGAGCGCCCCCCATCCAACAGAGCAGTTGTGCAGGATCAAAAAGGGGATGTTGGAAGACCTCTAGGCCTACAGAGGCCTACCTAAAAGGTCCAGTAGCCCAGTGACCCAAACTGGCCCAATGAAGTGGAGCATAGTAAACTGGCCAACACGGCACGCTGACAGCTCGAGCAGTGGAGAAGAGGCAGCTGGCAGCAACACCGAGCTACTATCTGGTGAGGCAGCTGAGGAGAGCTCAGAGGCGGCGGGTAATGGCAACGCAGAGCTACTGACCAGTGAGTTGGCTGGGGGCAGTGATGAGGCAGTGGTGGACCGGAGGCCTGTAGGTGGCAGTGAGGCAGCATAAAAGAGGCGGTGGAGCAGCGGAGCACCTGACCAGCAGCTGGAGAGAACCTGACTGAACATCAAAGATGGAGCAACAGCTAAAGACAACTGAGGGCAACTAGAAAGACTGGCTGAGCACAGAAAGGCAGTCAAAAAAGCAAAGCAGAGAGGACAGAGTTAAATAAGGAACTGGAGACTAAAACATATGAAGAATGACTGTGGGACTTGGGCTTGGCTAGTCTAAAGAAAAGAAGAAATAGGGGTGACATGATAACAGTATTCCAGTATTGAGGGGCTGCCACAAAGAAGAAGGGGTCATGTTATTCATCAAAGTACCAGAGGGAAGGACACGAAACCATGGTTGGAAACTTATCAAAGAAGAAGCAACCTGGAATTGAGAAGAAACTTCCTGACAGTGAGGACAATTAACCAGTGGAATAGCTTGCCTCCAGAAATTGTGGGCACTCCATCACTGGAGATTTTTGAGAAGAGACTAGACAGTCACTTGTCTGAGATGGTATAGGTTCTCCTGCTTGAGCAGGGGACTGGACTAGAAGACCTCCAAAGTCCCTTCCTGTTCTATTCTATTCTGTTCTGTTCTTGCCTTCTGCTGCTTCGGAAAATAAGTTGACCCCCTCTTCTTTGTGGCAGCCCCTAAATACTGGAATACTGCTGTCATGTCACCCCTAGTCCTTCTTTTCTCTATCCATACCCAGTTCCTGCAAGTGTTCTTATGTTTTAGTCTCCAGGCATTTAAACATCTTAGTTGCTCTTCTCTGCACTTTTTCCAAAGTCTCAAAATGTTTTTTGTAATGTGACCAAAACTGAATGCAATATTCCAGATATTTGAAGACTATTCCCCATTCCCTTTTTTGGTTGAGAGACAATGATTGTCCCAAGGTCCCCCAGCTTGTGTTTCTAGACTTACACCACTATAACAAATGGGTTGTCACGGGGAACCTTAGATGTCAGCGAAGTCATAAAGGAACTCTACTTGCAACTATCTACTGGTTGCCCAGATTTTTACAATTCCGTTTTAGTGAGCCTTTAAGACAGAAGGAGATCAGACCAAAAAAGGGGAGTTAAAAGGTAAGCTAGATATTGAGCAGAGGTGGAAGGAAGACTAAAAAATTGTGACTGTTTGACATAATTTCAGATATATGATTATTCTAGTGAAAAATTATCACTCCAAAGTTGTAACTCTACAAAGATATCTGCCAAAGCGATGGCCTACACATGAATCTATAACATGACTCTCTGTTCTGTTCTTGGCATACACTTGTATATATTGCAAATATCTATTAACAAAAAATGTTCTGATATTATAAACCAGTTTATGTGAGCAGGATTCACATTTCAATCGAAGCTATAATTCAGTTGTTACATTTTGAAAACAGACAAAATGGTCTGTCTTGAAAAATCCAGTTAAAAAAATTCAGTTAAAAAAATAGAAACAATTGAAACACCTACATGCAGCTACAGGAAGAACAAGACAATCAATCCAATTAGAAACAATTAAGTATCAAATAAAAATTGATCAGAGAGATAAATGCCTTAGGGTTTTCTTAAAGGCCACCAAATATGCTTGTAGTTTTCTTACCATGGTAGAAAGTACTGTATATCACAAAGCTCAGTTTGGTGCTAGAAAAGAGCTAGAAAAACCTTGATTCTACAGTATGTCACCAATCAATGAATTAGCAGCTGCTGCAAGAAGCTTCATGAGCAATAAAAGTTGTGTAGATGAAGAAGCTTCCTTTGGGAGTTTGCTAAGTTTTGGCTTGATGTATAATGTGAATCCAGTCATTATGGTTTGTTAGCTATGGCCATCACTGATTCATAACATTTATAGTCTGCCCAACTCCCAATAATTGCAGGTGGCTTATAATTAAAAGTAAGAAAAAACACATACACAAAACAAACACAAAACAAATTATAAAGAGACCAAAGGCAAACATGTAAACTATACAAATTTACTCAGCCATCTCCCTGCCCCAAAGCCTGAGAAGACATCCAGGCACTTAAGTGCCTGAATATCATCTAGGGTGAGCCATCCAAATAACTGAGGGCATATTATTCCAGAAGACCTGTATCACAACAGAGAAAGGTCCCATTGGATATTGTTTAATCAATTGGACACAAAGTGCATTTACTTTAGGCCCCAAACAAATGGTGGGTTAGTCTGATATATAAACTGTTTTCTGCCTCAGGTCACTAGTCATTCTAAGCAAGGATTGTTTAATTAATTATGAATAATGTATGTATACTAGTAGTCCTTGCTTAACTATGATAATTTGAAGAAACAATTCCATTGCTAAGTGTCACATTGTAAAATAGGATATCATGTGCCAGTGCTGACTTATGATGGCAGTTGTGGAATCCCAGCTGCTGCCATTAAGCAAATCCCACCTGGTCATAGCATCCAACAGTCACATGATCACCATCTGTGACCTCCTGCTAGTTTCACCATTGAATTTGAATTTGTCAGGAGTCCCCAATGAAAGTTGCAAATGGCAATCATCACAGGACACTGCAATGTCATAATTGTGAGTTGGTTGCCAAGTGCCTAAACTCCAGTCATATGACCATGGGTATCCTGTGACAACTGCAGCTATGAGGATGTATCATAAGTCCCCCTCATTCAACAATGTCATAACTTCAAATGGTGCCTATCTATACTTATCTGTCCAGAATTCCTGTCAGGAGCTTTTCGTTTCTTTTTAGAGATGAACCCCTAATTTTCTAGAATGGCACAGAATGCAAGGTTCTAATGCTGAGTGACAGAATAATAAGATAATTTAGACCAAAATATGTCCTATGTATACAAATAAATAATTAGTTGTGGATGATGATGATGTAATTACTTACTTCTAAAAGTTTCTAAGCCAATTCAACTGGAATGTTTGAAGCAATTACTCTACCATGGCTATGAAGAATTACATGGATAGAGACCAGATTTGGTGCTTCTCTGTTACATAAATTGCCTCATTGTATTAAGCTATGAAACATAAATTTATGATATTATCTGTTCATAGAGCTTTTTAGAGAGTTAGGGTTTTTTCAGGATGTTACTAGCATAAAACTGAAAACACTGGGCCAGCTAGACAGGTGTTTTCAAATTAGGCAGACATTTTTTAATTCTATTCATGATCTGACATCTCTGCTATGGATACATGATTCCAGAGTAGGTTTTTCAGGCTGCATTATCAACCATTTTGCAATACAATGATAAAAGAAGGCTTTATTATGCACAATGTTTTCATCAACATTTACCACATAACCATAAAGTCATATCTAATTAAATTGCAAATTAAAGCAGATACAATGGGTTAGTGACTAGATGTTAAAAAGACAGCTCTATTTGCAAACACTTTCAGAAGTAGCACTATGTGAATAAATCATGAAGATAATCACAAGTCATGGCTTATAAGAATATGTAAAATAAGATTGCCTGCTATAAGCTATAAGTACTATTATCCAGCTCTGTTTTTATTGCACTAATAGTTACAGTAACCTCAAGCCAATAACAAGTAATATTACATTTCAATAAAATGAAAGCTTTTCATAAGAATAATGGGTACAAATCATTTAAGCATTGCATTTAACTCTGAACCTAGAAACAAGTAATTTGTTATACTGAAGATGGTGAATCTTTGCTCCCCCTATATTTTAGACTAGAATTCCAGTCCTGATCAATTTTGTTGCCATGGCCAATAGGAAATGAGCTCCAAATTATCTGAAAAGCTACATTATACTGCAATTAGAACATTAATACTGCTGGAACCCAAACCAGAAGACTTTTAGAAATCAATAGAATATTAGTATTCTATTGATTCTTCAATGAAGCAGTCAAGATGACAGAAAAAGCTCAGGATCCAAAAAGATCTTGACAAACTTAAACAATGGGCCCTATTCAACAAAATCAATTTTAGTGTGGAGACAAGCATAGTTCTACATTTAGACAGGAAAAATCAAAGGGATAAGCACAGACTTGGCTCAAAAACAGTAACTGTGAGAGGGACCTTGGAGTCCTAGTGGATGATCACTTGAATATGAGCCAGCAGTGTGCAGCAGCAGCCCAAAAAGTTACCGTGTTTTCCGAAAAATAAGCCCAAGCTTGATTTTTGGGGTGGGCTTAATATAAGTTATACCCTGAAAATAAGCCCAGGGGATGGGCATGGGCAGCACAAGTGGCAGTGAGCATGAGGGGGCCGACGGTGTCCGGCAGTAGCCACAGCCTGCTGGCCTCTTGGAGCAGCGCAGGTAAGTCCAGCGCAGAGGCAGGGGGGGGGGAGGCAGGTGATCCAGATGCACCATGTACTTTTCGAAGAAATCACAGAGACTGGAAGCTTCGTCTGCTTGAAAATGGGGCGGTAAGAAACAGAGGGATTTGCTCCATTTCCAACCACCCCATTTTCAAGCAAACAAAACTTCTAGTCTCTGTCAACAGCAACAGCAGAATCTCTCCCCCCCCCACAACCAGGACAGAGCACTCTGCCTCTGCCACTGCTTTCCCCTTAGAGTTGCGAGGCAGCACCCATCTCCTTTAAGCCAGAAGCAAAGGTGGAGCTTGGAGGCAGCATATTTTTACAAGGACGGGGTGCAATGAAAGACACTGAGCTTGTCAATTGACAGCCTGGGTTCAAGATCCAAACACCACATGACAGGGTGAGCTCCTGTTACTTGCCCCAGCTCCTGCCCACCTAGCAGTTCAAAAGCATGCGAATGCTAATAGATAAACTTTGGTGGGAAGGTAACAGTGTTTTATGCACTTCAGTGTATAATCATGCTGGTCACTGAAGTGATCCTGAAGTAGGTACTGTTCTGGACCCTGGCAGTTATTGGGTTAAAGGCTGGGTTTGTCTTTAGGTCAGTGGCAGGAGTTTCTAAAGGGCATTGGGAGACTTCCTGGACACTAGCCACATGGGAGTTCTTTTGTTCATCTTGTTCATGGCATCCAGCCACACGGCTGGAGATCCCATGATCATCCCAACATGTGACATTTAAGAAGGAGAAGAGGGGAAAATCTAATATCAATTTACCTGTGGGACAATCAAATTGCAGAAACCTATTTTGGATGCACCTCTACAAACTGTAAGTCATTGTTTAGGATTCCCAGAATAAAGCAATATTTTCTGTTTGTTCCTCCGAGTTATCTATCTGTTCCAGATTGGAATAAGGCAAAATCTCCTGTCTAGGACAGAATAGGTACTGAAACCAACTAACTCTGGATTCCATTCATAGTCATACTGGTGAGAGAGGAAAAATTAGCTTCTTCTCAATTTCTCCAAAATACAGTACAGTATGTGTCCCCCCCTTGCTTTTATCATTTTTAAAAAAGAAAATGTATATTATTACTACTTTGTTCTCAGAGTACTGAAAAATGCAAAACACTAAAGATAGATGTAGTTCAGCTTAGAAATAGTTTAGGAAGTATGGATTCTAAAATTTTATAGCAACATTAGACTGGAACAAAGCTTCCTCTCACCCTTGGATTAAAAGCATGCCATGGATTTATCCTGCTTTCTATCTACAAAGTACAACAGTGTTGCCATTTCTAATTATAGTGCTGCAGGAAACTTGCTTTCTAAAGTTCACCTGTAATTTATATTTTAATGGCCCCTGTCCTTTATTAACAGTTAAAGTGATTTTTTTTCCTACCACTTAAATATGTTGCTCAATTTTCTTCCTGAAATCATAATTTCCAGAAAGTGCAGTAATAGTACTACCCTCAAGGTATTTTCATTAGCTTTTGCTAAATCCCGACTTAGTTACTTAAGCAACTTTAATGCACATTATATTTCTAACCTAATCAGTTTGCAGATCATTTTTCACCAGCAGCCAAGCTTAGCAAACAAAAATCTGTTACTGTAAGCACTGTTAGGTTTTCTATTACATACCTCATTAAAATAAAATTAAAATAGACACCATCCTAGATTTATGTTAATATTTTCAAAATAGTTTGTTTTATGTTATCATTTGGTATACTTTCTGTACACCTAAAATTACTACTTGCTTATTACTACTTGCTTAATCAGACCTTTGATGTCTTTTGCTGTCTAAAACTTCAAATGAGGTTGCTGTTTGACTGAACATAATTATAATGAGATTCTAGAAATAGATTCTTCTGCCAAGATTTGTGTTTGGTAATTAGAGTCCTCTTAACATTTGTTCCTATGCTGTCATTGAATAATCACTCAAGGTGGACCACACTTCTGTGGTAGGGCAACATGGCTGCTTTACATACCTGAAGAAAGTGCAGCAGATGGTTCATGATTTATTTTATTATGGGAGTTGAGATTTTAAAGACATATCAATCTGCCTTACATCTGATAGGTTCATTGCTCCACAATACTCAAAAGTGTTCATACTACGATTGTCAAATGCTATTTAGGATTTAAGAAAGAGTTTTTACTTCAGTTGTATCTTGCAATGTCAGGAAATGAAGATGAAACTTTCCACACACGAAATACATTTTTAATCAATGGTCTTCAGCATTTACATTTCTTTTACTGAGAAAATGTCACCTCTACATGATAGGATGGTTTTTGACAGTTGAATAATTAAATACCATTTGCCTAATTTTCCTCAGATATTTTTCCTCATATCTTTTTGAGGGGCTTTTATTGGCTGTAGATTTGATAGATTTGTTGATGTATAAGCAGTTGTCAAATGGAACTCACATTTACTTTATTTCAAAAGAAATACACACATGCAGATATGCTAATTCCATATCTCAATTCCAAACTGAATCCTAATTCTGTTAGCATAGACCTTATTTCAAGTGGCAATCAAAATGTTTGTTTAAATTAAAATCTTATTCCAAAGTTATATAAATAAATTTCCCTTTTCACATTTTATGTACAGATTAGCCAATGATAAAGTTATATGATACCACATATATGGGTGCAAGTGTTCAATAATATAGAGGAAGGAAAGAAGGAAGGAAGGAAGGAAGGAAGGAAGGAAGGAAGGAAGGAAGGAAGGAAGGAAGGAAGGAAGGAAGGAAGGATACATTTAAAAATAGAAGGGAATGAAAGGAGAAAAGCATTGCACTGGGATTCCCTACTTTTGTTTTCAGCGAATATTTAATAAGACTTCGTCAATTTTTAAAAGCAAAAGTTTAGAAGTGTAAGCAGTGAAAAGGTTTATGCATGAGATAAACATTTGACCTAAAAGCATTTTATTCCATTTACCCAGAATCACTATTGTGTGCAAACTTACATCTTCCATAAACATTGAGTTTAATTTCCTTTGAAGGTAATAATGTTGATCTAAAGTTATTATGGTCCAAAATTATACAGATAGGACCTGCCTTTAAACAGTTGATAGGAATATGGAAAAAAATGTAATTCCAAAGAGAGAATACTTCAAGATGTTACATTAAACTGAGCTTTTCTTTTTGAAAAGCTGAACAAAAGAGGCATGGATTAAGTCACACACTTCTGTTACTGTAGCATTTGAATCAACCAAAGACTATAGGAAATGCCCCAGTGCCAAAGATTCCTGAAAACAACCTACATCATGTTTTGAAATATGTTTTTGTTTTTAAGAAAACCTTGCCATTGCAAGAAATAATTCAGGGTGACTAAAAAAGGCTAGAGCTGAGTGTCTAAAAAGACAGAGATTTTCAGATTTGACAAATTGAAGAGGCATTGACTGAAATCTGAGAGGCACAAATGAGCTACCAAATCAAATCCAAGCCAAAGGCAACAGAAAGTCTTGCTGGCAAATGCTTCTAAATTCAAGAAGAGAACCAAAGCCTGTCCTGAAGGAAGATATTTTGTATCAGTTGCAAAACATGACTTACTTCTAAAATGAGAAATAAGCAATTTATATAAAAAAGCTTCATACCTCCATTTCATATGTTGAACAGAGTCTCTGAGATGCAATCGTCAATCCCTTCAAGGGTCTACCTAAAGAATCCTTTAAGCTGCATCTCAATTATTGTGCATAGTCTTGTTTTCCCTTTTGTGCTCTATTGGCAAGTTCTTGGTCCCTAAGGGCCAAACAAAGCTGGGAAGCCAAATCCTGGAAATGCCAACCCCGTTTACTCAAAAGCAGCCTTTTATCAAAGATAAACAAGTGAAGCTGGCAAAAATTAATAAAATGCTTAAGAGCAAGTATAATGGTATAGACCAAATCCTTAATCAGGCTTAGAAACATCTTAGGATAGTTAGTGTGAAGACAAGATAGAAAATTTGGCTGAATGTAATTATAGCCTTATCAGCCTTCACAAACTTTGTTCAAGGATTTTTGAAAGCAACCATGCATGCAAAAGTATTAGAGGGACGCGCATCACCAACTTATTTCAACCCAGTTCAGTGTTAAATAAGGTTGGGATACTCCTGAGATTGCTGTGTTTTGAGTATTGGGGAGAACCCATTGTATGCCAAAGTAATTAAAATTTTAGTCTCTTTCTTCTCGTGTTTTCACACCTTCTCTAATCCTTCGAAAAACGGTCCCTAAACATAACAGATAACCCTTAAGTCATTTATCTATATGCGTATAATCTAAGATGTCTCATATTTCATTTCGTCCCTTGCGGCCTAGGACTTTCCACATATTTCACTTATAAAATTGTGTGTATGTTTTGAGTACTAGAATCTGAGAAAGAGGAATCATATAATTTGTTATAATTAAAACCACAGGAATGTTCAAGGTGAATGCATTTTCATAGGCAAAATACATATTAATATTTGAATGATGGGGAAATGATAATTTCTTTTAAATAAATGCTTGACTAACAATTTCATCTATTTTTTCCCCAAATGGTGACTGGAAAATTGATCTGTTTTCACAAATGTAATTACCATGAGAATCAACAAAAGTCCTAGAAATACACTGGCATGGTTAAAAAGAAAGGGCTAACAATGTTTGAGTTTATTTTCTTTGTTCTGCTGTACACTCTACTTTGTCCTTGAACAAATCTTCTTTAGCCTTCTAGATATTTTCTATTTTTGGAAAATAAGAATGAGTACAATCTCTCACTCAAATTCTTTTTCCTCTCACCCAAATTCTTTTCCTCTAACTTTTGTCAAAGCAAAAGTTATTCCATTCCATGCAGAATTAGTTCTCTGTAAGGTTCTCTTGAGCTAACGTAGGCTATGAATCAACAAAATGCTTCACTGCTAGAAAGTTCCATTTGCTTTAATGGTCCCTTGCTGTGCAAGTGTTTCTGAAGATAGCTTTGTAAGTCTTGTTTTAAAGGGCAACATGATTCCCAATATCAATCTAAAGCTTAGGAAGCCGTTACATGAATGAACATTATTTTTAGTAAATGACATTGTCTATACCTGAGCTTTGTCATTGCAATCACTCTATTGTCAGAGATACTGAGGTGTTAATCCATGATTCAGAATATTTTCTGGTTACTTTATGAATTTTGATTTTAGTAGGTAGCAACATCTGGCTGAACCTGTCTGGATATCATTGGCAGGCTCATTCAGTCTTTGGATGAGGTAGTTCCAGAAAATTGCTAGGGCTCTAGAGAAGAATTCCTTCCTTCCTTCCTTCCTTCCTTCCGTTAAGATATACCTCTATATAAAGTTTAGTTCTCGACTTAAGTTGAATTTCCCCTAAAATAAAAATAGATACTTACAATTTTATCACTGACCCGAGTGTAATTCTACATAGTTTTACACTAGACGAATAAACACCAAATTTTACAACATACTTCGATTAACGATAATAAATTAAATTAAGATTGAACAGTTAGAATGATCTAGCAATAGTGACTTCTACAACAAATCACAGTCAAAAACTCATGACAGAATACACTGAATGATGCCATTCAATATGTATGCATTGTAGAGGTTCTAGCTGTCTTATTTATCATTCCCTACTGGGGCAAGCAGAACTCAAGGTACAGCTTAAAGAAAGACATAAAGAGTGAGAGGCATATCCTTTTTTTTAAAAAAATCATTTTTATTAAAAAGTTTTCCAACCTTATCCACCTGACTTGTTCTAAGCTGTAACTCCTTCCATCTCCAAGTATTATGGTGAAATGTAAAGAATGAAAGTTACTTCACAACATATGGCCAAATTCAAGTTGGAATAGGCTGGTTTGGTTTAAATGTGCAAAAGCAAAGTGTTTTTTTCTTTATAAGAAGTTATTTGCTTCATGGCAATTGTCAAACAAGAGTAGCTTTTCAAAAACCTTTTTCCTTTAACATTCCCATATAATGATCAAGTCTCTCCTTAGCAGACTTTCGTCTTCCACAAGCTGAATCTCCATTTCCAATATTGTGCTACCTACCATCCCTCCCCTTAAAACAATTGAACATATGGGCTCTATTATAAAAATGCTACATCTGCTAGCAGAATGCTAAAGACATTTGGCAGAAGCCTTAAGCTTCCTATGGGAGAAGAAAAATAATTACTTCTATTTAAACAATAAACACATTTACAAGAATAACACAAAGTTTCACAAATTTCTAGGTATAAGATGGACTGAATGAAAAGTACCTTCTGTTGCTTTCTATCTACAGGAAACAAAGAAAACACCTGATTTGGTGTTGTGTTGTAGTAAAACAGATTAATTATGCAAGGCCAAGCTGACACCAGTTGGAGGAAGGAAAAGAAAGTAAATGAGCCAACTTCTGAACTGATTTACATATAAAGCAATCAGGTTAATCCATAGTTCTTTCTATAATGACATGTATACTATGATGCAAAACTTGTCGGATTGCTGCACTGTGAAGTTCCACCATAATCTGTGGTATACCGATACCTTGTACATAACTTACATTTTAACAATGATTGTTGCCTCTTTTCATCATTAAATAACTCAAATATATGTGAGTTCTACGAGGCCTTGGTTGCATAGATTCAGACTTTCACTCCATAGAAACACAAAGTTAAAGATCATATAGATCCTGTGGATTTTTACAGCCCAGATCTGGCAGATCTAAAGTTCTAAAACAATGGATTTATATTGTCTAGGTTCACATGCCCTTAGTTTTGAAAGGTCATGGTTATGCTTTGTGATGGTTATGAATGCAGTAGCCTTGCAGGAAATAAATGAGTATAATAGTCTTTTTTTATTCTAGGACTGATGTATCAAACAGTCTGAACAGTGCAGGGTTATATTTATATCTGTGATAGAAAAATGTGGACCTAAAATTGTTAGGCATGAGATGGGACATTGCACACACCACTCAGAAACTAGCAATTTATCCATCAAATGAAAGAGTCTTCAAAAAGATTCATTAAAGTATAAAATTCATCATAAATAAAGATGTTTGTTTGCCAATCAGAAGTTCATGCTGGGTAGATAAATGCGGTGATAGAAATACAAATCCAGCTAAAATTGAGAGATGAAAAATTAAAAAAGATATATACTTACTGTAGAAATCATAATTCAGAACTCTATGATCCAGATTAGCAATAGTTTTGACCAGAAGGCTTTACAAACTAATAAGAGAAAATAAACTTTTAAGTGATGGAATTTAAAATATGTTTATTTTCATTTATTTATTTTCTCTTGTTACTACAAGGTGACTCAAGATACCTTACCATTTAAAATTGTATGCATATATACTGATAGTTTTGCCATTGCTGCATATTCACCACGTTTAATTTCCCACTCAGATATTGATGGAATTGTATCTTTCTTCTAGCATTGAGCAAAATTTATTCATGCTTCTGTAAGCATTGATCTCACTGATCTTATTTTTTCTCCTGAGATTATATGTAATAAGAACAGCTGTGACTTCATTTCAAATTTAAATCTCAACATTTACTGCAGTGAACTATGCATATAATAGATGACCTCCAAGGTCCCTTCCAACATCATCATCATCATCATCATCATCATCATCATCATCATCATCATCATCATCATCATCATCATCATTATATTTCTAGATTTTTTATTGATTTTTACATGTCTGCCGCACATGATAATTTTATGATATTCAGACGTTTTTATTGTACTATAGAAGAGGATTCCTATGCTATCATGTGAAATCAGCCAATAATGCTCAACTACTTAAAAGATTGATATTCCCTGGTATAATGTCTTCAGTTTTATACACAGTTTCATGGCTCCAAGATGTCTTCATTTTGCCCATCTCCAATCTCTTTCATTCCTATTGATGCCAATTTGAAATTTTGATGATACAAAGTATTTTTTTAACCTGATTGTAGAAGTTTCCAACTTTAGTAATAATTGAGTAATGGACACGCTAAGGGAAAACCCAGATAAGAATGATAGAATGTTGATTAGACAAACTTGTGATTATATAGGAAATTGGGGAATCTGCGATCAGTTAATAGTAAACTGTTAGCTTGAATGTAGAGCCTTTATGTTCTGGAACTCCCAAGATGCTTGTTCTATAAAAGGTTATTTCTATCTTAAAAGAAAGCTGCAATTTTTAAACTTCTCCTTTATATTTGCAGGGAAAATGAAAGGGACTAGTCAAGTTTTCAGAAATCTCAAAGGTCATCACTGAATGACATATGTCATTTTTCTAACTCTTTTTTCTAAAAATCTAAAGAGCTGTTAGCAGATAAATTCCATGATATTTGAATGAGGCAGATTATTGGTTTAACCCAGTTTAATGCATCTTGCTATGTTTCTGTCTCAGTATGTTCAATCTTACTTTTTAGCCACATGTAATAAGGGCAGTGTAATATTTCAAAAAGGATATGAAATGTCATTCATCTTTAATTTGGCTCTGAAAATACAGAATTTTAATGGTATGCTGTGGTGATGGAGTAAGAAAGTATCCCTCATTCATTCCACATATAGAAACCAACTAAATTGGTAGTTGTGTTTCCTCACCACTCATGAATAACATCTTCTACTGCCATTTCAAGAATATACAATACCATCCTGACATCCTAAAGGACTAACGTTAAAAATTGATTTTTATCCACTATGGCAGAAAATGTTTAATTTTAGATTTGCAAGTAACTCATTTCAAGGAATTAAATTGCCAGGTATCATTTCCAGAAGAAGCAGCAGATTACAGTTTTGTTCCCTAATGTTTCCAATTCTACCTCTCATAATTTGCCATCTTAGATCCCTTTTTATTTTGTAGAATAAGCTTGGCCTTGGCCCTTGTTTTTTTTATTACATATAGATAAAGAACCCACACAGCAATGGCAAAGTCGTCGTTCTATATTTTTTTCCCTAAACAATTGCTACCTGATATGTTCTTGGAAAAAAGTATGTACAAAAATTAAATCTGTACATGGAATGCTGTTTCCACACACCTTGATGTTACTGAATTGAGGCATCTGTTTTCATCCACTTGTTTTATTCCAGAGAAAAAAATTATAAATGAAAGCAATGAAGATGAAACATCTATAAGATTATAACTTGATTATGCCACTGGCTTTATAGCTGTGTAACAAGCAGATGTTGTCTAGGCATTTCAACATACATTGCTATACCAATCCATATTGATGTTGGGGGAAATGGGTGGCCAACTGGGAGAACTGAGACTACAGAACAGAACAGAACAGAATAGAATCCACCCCCCCTGCTCAAGCAGGAGAACCTATAGCATAAAAATCTCCAGTGATTACAAAAATATCTTCCCTTTGTGTATACTGTCTCTACTTCTGTTGGATGGCAGTTTGTTCTTTGTCTGATAGAACTGGTCTAGAAAGTAATTTGATTTACCAAATTAACTCAGCATGGGTAGCTTTTCACAAAGCAAACTGCAGCTGAGCTACTCAAGTCTATTCCAAGGGGAAAGTAGAAGGTCATGTGGGTTCGTCTAGAAAAGGAGGATTGGAAAAAAGAGTACAAAGGAGATAGGAAAAAGGGCTTAGAACATGACTGCTTGTATTTATTCTTTGTCTATTGAGATATGTGGAGGTAGTGAGAGCAGGTTGATTTTCCATGGTGGATAAAAACAAGAGGCTCTTAAGTTATGTTACATTTTTACTACATGAATTAAGACAAAAGAAGAGATGTCATCATCAACAATAGGCTGGACATTCCAAAGGCTAGTATAAATAAAAATGCCTCTTTAACAATATTACTGTTAAAAATCACTTAATCAAAACTAGTCACGCTGTCTGGAAAAATAAATTTGCAAGTTATCTGAGAATCAAAGGAATTAGATATGAAAATAAAGATGCTACATGTCAAAAATTTATATCCTTAGTAAAAGATTAGAAGATCCTATAAGAGCAGTGAATGCCAGACTGTTGTCCTGATTCCATTAGGCACAATAGATCTTGGAATGGGTGCTTGGAAGAATTCCACAGCAAGGATATTGAGTGTTAGGATGATTCTTTTTTTCATCAGAATTTTTGGTTGTCAACATTGAAATCAAGCAATCCTTTTCTGGCTGCAAAGCTCTGAACTACAGGAACTATGAACAGCCAAGTCAGAAGCGATGAAACTAGAACTGACCAGCAAAGTATAGTCCTCAAATATGAGAAATTGTACTAAGTGGCAGGATAGAAATTGGTAATTATTTTTTATTTCTGTTTGCTGAAACAACCAATCTCTATCCTGCTACTAGTACAATTTCTCATATTGTACTAGTAGCACAATAGTATATGTACATAAAATTTTAATTTGTAAGCCACCGAGTGTCACCTTGTAGTAATAAGGGGAAATAATAAATAAGTGAAAATAAACTTCTAATCAAACTCATCCCCCTGATCATTTTTGAGCTCTGCCTTATCCCTAGTTAGGAATTCTTTTCCCCTTAACTCTGCATTCTTGTAGATTTTAGTTTTCAACCAAACTTCTTTCATACTTTCCAACAACTTATGCTCTTCATTCCTAATGTTTTCTGCTGATAAGTTCTGTTCTCTCTCTCATTTTATTGGTTTTTGTTTTTCTTCTTTCTACTCCAAGACTGGGCAATATGTACATTTAAAAAAAATACAGGTAATTTTTCTACAAGATTTCAGAATGGAAAATAGCTCTTTAGAAGCATGAAAGTGCATCTAAGCATGTCTTTGCATAAATATGCCATCCTTCCATCCTTAAGAAGAACTAACATTAAAAAGCAATTTTCTTTCCACTAAAGCAGAAAATGTTGTCTAACTTTAGATTTGCAAGTCAGATCAATTGAATTAATTGCCGTATATCATTTCCAGAGGGTGCTCTCAGTAATGATTCTGTTAACCAGATGAAGTCACTGAATAAAGGTATTCATTGATTGGTGTTCAAAAATTTCAACACATTTCATGTTCATGGGGAAAAAATCATTTATTTTCCTTTGAACATGTGGACAACATGGGGAGGAGGAAATACAAAAATTATTGGTATTGATGTGGTACTGTTAGTTACCTTTAAAAAAGGACTAAAGTTAAAAAGTATACTCTGAGAAAATTCACTATTCGTTATTTTTTTTCCTAAATAATGTAAGGCAAGTAAATAGGTTTAGAGAATTTAAGGAAGGTAACTAGAACTTCCTGTGCTTTGAAATTATTTGCATATTCCTTATCCCCATTTTTTTAAAAAGTATAATCCTATTTCACCAATTCTCAACAAGATAAAAAAAAAATAACCAGATCAGACAAAAGCTAGATGTATTAACAATTCTACGCCATAATGTGGTTTGCTTTTTTTGAACAGTTGTGGCTTATCCCACAAAGTATGACTTCTTATGGAAGCCTGTGTCCATGTGCACACCCTAAAAGAGACCCTCAAAACATGTTTAGTTTAGATTTGATATTAGATATAAAAGCAGTTAAAAAACTGTGATACAGAAGCATCCCATTTTGCAGCTGTCGTTTTGTAATCTTGCTAAATGTAGCCAGAACCTTCCTCTATACACAAGTAAGGAATAATTATATTACTAAAAGGTGAAAGCAATATTGGCAAATATATTATATTATAAATATGGAGTAAGCTTTAAACAGAAGAAATACCCCTGGACTAGAAAATAATAATAATCTGAGTAGAGTAAACACGGTTAAACAAGGCCTATTGTATTGACTACATGGAATATTAGCTTTTTGGTAAATCACTACTTAATACCAAACAATGCATTTATTTAGTAAAAGTTATCTCTGTTGTATCAATCCCTGGCCAGCCAGCAAGAAGGTGAAATAGATCTTAGAAGAATTTGTAAAGTTGGATTTGGGGAAGCAAACACAGAGCCAGACCTGAACTAAAACACTGTTCCCTATTTTAGAACTGAACACAAATCTGTCCTAACATTAAAGGAAATGCTACCATCTATACCAGTGTTCTCAACCTATGGTCCACGGATCCTTGGGGAGGTACAATTTCATCACAGGAGGTCTGCGGGGGCTTGAGGAAATGTTATGATTTAAATTTTGATTTAAGTCTTGTTGGTCTTTGGCCATGGTCCATGGCCACAAAAGGTATTTAAAGGGGGTGTGTGGTGAAGAAAACCACCAGAGGTCCCCAACCTTTTGGGCACTAGGGACTGGTTCTGTGGAGAGAGGGTTTTTTCGTGGACTGAAGGGACGTGGTTTTGCGTGCTACCTGTATCCTGCGGATGGGGCTTTGCTTGTTTGCATGGACCGGTTTCTGGCATGCTGTGGACTGGTGCCGGTCCATGGACTGGGGGTTGGAGACCCTTGGTCTATACAATATGCTGCACCATTCATTAAGTTTGAATATCCAACACTTTTTATTATGCTATTTTTATTTTATTATATACAACTATTTATTTTTAGATCTTATTTTATTGTTTTTCTGTTTTACATAGAAAGATGTATGTAACAATTCTACTATTACACATTTCACTGTATCTGGCCTTATGGCTATAATTAATTGATTTGATTTTATTTGAAATGATCCAACTGTGGGCATGTTATGTGAAGACCCAAGTCTCTGGAAAAGGCTCCAGTGCTAAGTAAGGTGGAAAGAAAGAGAAGAAGAGGATGGCCACCAGTAAGAAGAATGGGCTCATTTACAGTGGTGATGACTGCACCATTGGGAGACTTGAAAGAGCAGGGTTAGGGTTAAGGTTAGATCTATCTATGTCAGGGGTGTCAAACTGCTAGCCCATGGGCCGGATGCATCATAGCGAAACCGCACCCACCTCATTGCCGGCAATGGCAAAAAAAGTTGTGATACATTGCGACACGTCACGTGATGTTGCGAGTTTGACACCCTTGATCTATATGGTCACTAGAAGTCAAAAATGACTTGATGGGATATAATCAGTCATCAATGACTCAGTCAATATAAGCTTAGCAATACAAAAAACACAAGGCCGAATTATAATAATCTTCTTCTTTGAAGCCCTGCAGAACATGCCCATTACCATCAGGATTTATAGTTTTGTAAACCAAGTCATAGAATATCTAAACAAAGATCTAAAAAATAGGCAGGCACAAGGTCCATAAGCCAGCAAGCTCAAAGTAAGCAAGAACCTATTTCCTTAGGTCTTCTTCCCCCTACCTTAGGATCCCTAAGTAAGAAAGATCTTTTCTGTGTATAGCTAAAAGAGCTACTAGCCCATGCAACAACCTCTGTATTGTTTCCAAATCTCTGACAACTGCTGTCAACTCTTGCTGCCTATGGCAATTGTCCTGATGCCTTTGACAGTCCCGTCATGTACTGACTTGTCTGCTACGATAGAAGTTATATGGTCGCCCACAGCTTCCCACTGAGTTTCCCCAGCTGTTCCAAGTGCTGCAAGTGTATTTCATTGTTTTATTTACTTTTTGTAGATTTTCGCTGGATTGATTTTAAGAGCCTTGGGCATTACTTCAATTATTATGATTTACAGGCTCATCAATTTCACAGTGGAGGGAGTGTGTTGGGTGGGATAGCATGTTATAGACCAATGCTGGTTTTTAAAAGGAGCACTATCTGGTGGGAAATAACTGAAGTTGACATTTATTATTATTGGAAAACCCCACACTTCTACAAACAGAGAATTACACAATGGAGCAAAAGTCCCAATTACTTATACCAGGCATGTTAATGTGTCACGCCGAAACCGTGCCCACCTGATTGACGGCAATGGGGAAAATGTCCTGATACGTCACGTGACATCACATGACATCGCAAGTTTGACATGCTTGACTTATACACTTGGTTTGTCAGGAATAACATTCAGGTAGCTCTACAGATCAATTTGCCCATTTGATTTTTCTTGCATATATATGGAAGTGAGGAGAAAATCTGTTATACTATTCAGGCACTACTTTCAGGATCCTCAAATTCCTTTTTAAATTCTGTTTGGAAAAGAAATCTCAAGAAGCAATGGAGAAACTGCTGAATAATAAGGATAACACTTTGTGACAATTGTCGTTCTTTTATTACTGCATCTAACAGATCATAAACATGTTCTTTTTGCTTGTTTTAGCTTATGTTAGACTTAGTTTTCATAAGCAGAAGAGATAGGAAGTCCACCTTTTTCCTGTAACCCATACCAATATCTACCAGTCTTATGAGTTTGGAGAAGGCATAGTATAGTTCTGGGAGAATGGGAATTATCTTCATCCTCCCATACATCCCTGAAAGCCTAGGATTATCACATCTGGACTGCAAAAATCCAAATGACCATGAAATGCCAGGATATTTATTATAGCCTTTATTACATCTCTTTGCTGACACCTCTTGGTCTTTCATATTTTTGCATCCTCAATATGGTAGCTATATAGAAGGCAGTTTCATTTCCCCAATTACTGTAGTACTGTATAGTTTTGGATTATTTTTCCTCCTTTTGGAATTTGAGTGTTTTAATGAGTAGTTTTTGTAAATATTACAAAGTCAGATAGAAAAGAAATGAACCTAAATGAAAGAGCTACCTTTATTTTAATTTGTGACTTTGATCATTTTTTTTAATCATCACAATTTGATTGTTGACATAGATGTTGTTCGTTTACTGAACTGTCTCCTCACAAAATCAATACACGTATGCTTTAAAACCTTTATTTCTTTAGTTAAGTGACCCTGAAAACTTTATTAAGAGCATAATATAGACATCAACAGGCTGCTTCTTGTTAAATTAAAACCAAACTTAAAATCACACAACCTTGAAATGTTGACAAATTGTTGAGCTGAAACAGTTGGAACAATGGCTATTAAAGAAAGTGGGCTGAAACTGAATTAGAAGTGCAGTCTTATGCATGTTTACTCAAAAGTAAATTCCATTAAGTTCAATCAAGCTTACTCTTAGGTAAATTGTTCAAGCCTTAAGGAAGGCTACAAAAGCACTTTTCCAACTGATTTGGGTAATTTCCTTCTTTCTCTTTTGGGAGGGGATTTGCATCAGAGGAGAAATATAAT
Organism: Protobothrops mucrosquamatus; assembly: GCF_001527695.2. NCBI lineage: Eukaryota > Metazoa > Chordata > Lepidosauria > Squamata > Viperidae > Protobothrops > Protobothrops mucrosquamatus. The sequence continues at coordinate 95,831 of NW_015387018.1, read as the reverse complement.
GTGAATGTTTAACTCTTCCTCTACCAGTTATTATTCAACCACATCCTCTGGACATAATTTAACTACCTATGTTTTCATCTACAGTGGGATGTCTAACCTTGGCAACTTTAAGACCTGTGGACCTCAACTCCCATAATTCCCCAGCCAACCATGCTGGTTGGAAAATTCTGATAGCTGAAGTTCCCAAGTCTTAAAGTTGCCAAGTTTAGACAACCTAATCTACAGGGTTCCATATCCAAACATCTAGGATATAGGGAGAGTTCTAATCAATTGGGGAAGAGTTAGAGCATAGCCACATGAGCTGAGCCCATCAACCATATCTTCTGAAGTGTAGGAATATATGATTCCTCCCACTTCTGGCCTATTGCAAAAGCCATCCCTATGGTTTGTTTCCAGAGTTGATATAAAGTGGCATTTTTCTGCACAAATCATTTTAACACTTGAGGATCTATTGTTCCAATGCTCTGTTCCAATTTAGTTAATAGCTATAACTGTGATTAACTGCATGGCTTGCCATACTCTTTTCCTTCAGCTGGAGCTATACAGCATTTCTTCCTGGCTGTTGAGCATTCAGATTTTCAATTTTCCAGCCTCTCTTAAAGTTTCTGCTACACTCTGAAGAGTTTCTTCACAGACTATGTAAAGCTTGTTCCCTTCCTCTCATGCTTCTTGCCACTGAATGCAATAGCCCTCCACGTTTCTATGAATTTTAGCAACATTATTTCAAGCTCCCAATGAAAGATTTGCTATTGATGAGGTGAAAAGAGGGGATACTCCAGCAAGTATGATTTCTATAAAGGAATAAGTTCTGAGCAACAGTGATACAATATTTAAACAGATATCTAAAAGAAATAAAAAAGGAGATAAAGTGGCAGAATGCAGGAGACCATCCATGACAGAAAACAAACATGGGGGGAATTATTGAGACAGGAACAATTCTGAAAGAAAAAGTCAAGCACATGGAGAACTGGCCACACCACAGCCACCCAATAAAGTTTGATTTCCCTGCACAGATGGGAAGGTCAAGAAATTGGATAACAACTATCGGATCCTGTGTTGGCCCTAGTCTGGACTGAACAACAGCCTAATTGTGTTGCCAACCCACAGCAACCCAGATGGGCTTTCTGATCCTGGCTTACAAAAAAAGATTGGAAACAGGTAGCATGGGATAGAAGCAGCTTAGGCTGCCAAGTAGAAATGCTCAGAGTTTGTCAAAGTGACTTAAACATTTTCCCATGTATTTATAACATTGTCTCAGAAGAGTCTTGTAAGAACATAATGTTGTTCAAAGACTTCAAGAGTTACATCAAGCCACTTGAAATGCCCTTAAAGCAAGGATAAACAAAGACAACAGTAAAAGGAAATCTTCAGCTTAAGCCTGGCCCTGCTGATCAATTTTGCATATCAAATGTGTATACAAACTTGCCTATGTCAGGACATGGAAAACTTTGAAGCATTTTTTAATTTAAAAGGGAGATGTTTTCTGCTATCTCAAAGCATTCTCTAAAATGTGAATAGCAAAAATATTTGCTCAGTTCCTATCCCAATGTGCTAATGACATCAGAAGACAAATACATAAGAAGCAAATGGAATTGGGAGAGCCACAAGGATAAAGGACAGAAGCAAAAACCATGAAATCCATTATAAAAATAGTATGCAGATGTCAATCATCCCTCTCTCTCACACACACAAAATAACCCAGTCTTAGTCTGCTAGAGGACATGGGGGCCCTTGGGATGTACAAGCCTCACTGCATCCATCGATCAGCTTATAGTTGACAGTTGCTGGATTTCTGTTCTATTATGTACCAGTAATATATCCAGCTTCTCAAAGAGGCGTATCCTTGAATCTCCGTTTGATAGCAATCAAGTCTAAATAGTAATCTGAGTCACTCTGATGGCTAGTTTTCCCTGCAATAGGCTATCTATTAAAGTTTCCACTGCAGATGGAGTGGAAATGTCCCAACTGCATCTAAACATCGTTATCTACATTATTTAATTGTTTAATTTTGTATCTTAGTATGCTTCAAGAAAATCATCCCAATACATCCTATCTGTGTAGGAAAGTGTGACATGCATGAATAAATAGCATATGGGTAGACAAGGACAACCTATGACCTGGGGATAGTATGTCTTTCTCAAGCACTTATTTTTAAACCTACCAAAGCCATATCTTTCCAGAATTGCCAAATACTAGGGAGCAGAGTTATATGATCTCATTTGAGTAGAGAACATATAAAAAAATATAATAGGTCATCACCAATGGTTTCTTATCAAATTGAAATAAGGTATCAAGTGGGGTGCCAAAGCTTTAAACATTCAAAGGTGCCAAAGGTTCAGTCCAACTATTTTTATTCCTTAATATTTCATAATATTGTGTAGTAAAGACTTGAATGAAGAGGTGGAGGGATGCTTTTTTAAAAAATCTGCAGATATAACATTAGCTTTGATAGTTAATACTCTAGACCACATGTGTCAAACTCGCCACATCTTTTTGCATTGCCGGCAATGAGGTGGACGCGGCTTCGGTATGATGAAACCAGCCCGCGGGCCGGCAGTTTGACACCCCTGCTCTAGAAGACCCCAAAATAAAATTTAAAATTATTTTGACTGGTTAGTACATTAGATTGAAAACAGCAGAATGAAATTTCATATACTGCAACATGGTTCACTTAGAAAACAAAACTCAGATGTTTAGGGAGACAGAATTTAACTCAATGTTGAAACGAGTTTCCTAACAGAACAGTTTGGTGATGTGATCAATTTCAAAGAGTGTTAGGCTTATTTTATTAGAAGAATGTAAATAGAATCAAATCACCTTTTTGTTGCAGATTATTTATGTTGGTCTTGGGTGAGGGAGAGAAACTCAGTGGCCTCTCAAACAAATAAATCTATAATTTTAAGTTATAAAGTAGAGTTAACACAGTTTTAAAAGAAAAAGAAAAATATACAACTCTCCATATTAATAGTCCCATCCATTTCCTTGAATAACAGCCCATCCTTAAATCCACTAAAAATGTTCCTTGTGGTTTTGGCCACCCAAAACTTGCCCATTTTGGGAGACAAAACGTAGCAACAAAGTTTTGTGCTCCCTAAGAAACTTCCTAGTTGAATGGAGAGTAGAAAAGAACAGTGCATGAATCTGGCACTATAGCTTGGCTCTGAAGCCAATTTCATCTTGCAGATTTGTCTTTTAATTAAAAAGAAATCAACATTACTCTTTCATTTACCATTGACTTGCTGGTGAAGCATTTTCTTAAGCATCAAAGCATCAATACTCTGGCCAAATTCACATTAATTATTTTCACCTGGTTAGTCTCTTTAATTGTTGTTGATTTTTCAGCATGGCCAATATGATATTAATTAATGTTTAATGAAATGTTCATTTTTACATTATCATTTGGGATTCTTCTCCCATAATTACTCTAGAGTTCCCAGAACAGCATACATTTTCATATCTTTTAGTAAACAATTAGGTTTGCATCATTTCTTTCTATATATCTTTTTCTATCTATATATGTTTCAAATTAATGCATAAATACAATTTGTGCTGGTGCAGAGATGATTTCTGTAAAAAGTAAACAAAAGTTGCTTTGGTTTCTATTTTTAACAACATCTGAAAGGAAGAATTGCAAATATTTGGAAATACTGAGCCACTCTTCATATGAAGAATGCACCAAGCTCACCTTTCCCTCAGTGGTAATTAGACTAACCAATTATTTCTTTGATGAGATACATTTCTGTATGATAATGAGTATCAGTCTTATGACTCATGATACTCACTATCATGAGAGTCAAAAAGGAGAAAGGGACTGAAAATGTATTGATAGGCATTTTAAAATAATTGCTAGTATTTAAATTGAAAATAAAATATACCTTATTACATGGGAAGATTGTGACCTTGTGATATCTCTTGCTCAATCTGTCATTCAAGTCCTAATCTTTGTTAGATGGATTAAAATGTTTGCTCTCCTTTTTTATTAATATTCATTTTGTGGACTTGCCAATACACACATGAAATAGACTTTCCCACATGACATTGATTTGGGCTACAATTCCCAGCATTCTTACTCTATATAACCTATATAGTCTAAACTTATCTGGAGATTTTCAGGTTGGGGAGGGCTGAAAGGTGAAATATTTTCAAATAAAGATGTATTCTTTGTCTAATAAAACTCAAGGCAATCTTAATTTCATACTTTTTTTTGCTTGAGAGTGTTGTTTTATCATTTTCTTTATGTTTCTCTGTGTGAGCTGTGGATATTCTACATTGTCTTAACAGTTTTTTTAAAAAAATAGTGTATCAATAAAGGAGAATATTGTAGCTCAGGGTTGAAATGAGGGGTCTTTGGTGCTCTCTGAGCTTGGTTGTCATAGTGCCATTTTACTTACGTCTACTCAGACATAAGCCTCATTGAGTTCAGTAAGAATTACTTCCAGATAAAAATCTTTTCTTTCTTGCAAGCATAAGTATCTAATAGAAGCCATTATGACATCAAAATGAAGTTGCATGCAGTCATTAAATAATACTTGCCATACACTAAATAAATAAATTACACAGTACTAATACAGAAGTACATAATACTTGATATTTGCAGGATTACATACACACATTATTTCCTGCTCTTACCTATCCCAGAGACATTTGAGTATTCAAGGAGTAATATAAAAAGATAATCTGTAGTGGAATGCTTTGGAATTATATGTTCTGCCAAAACATCTAGTGTCATTCATGGGCAAAGGTTTATATAAATTACTCAACTTGTTAATTAAAGATGAATTTGAAAAAGACATAATAAAGATCATAATATATTAAGCTTATAGTCTACCTGTATCTCAGCATCTGCACATTTTACACGTTTCTGAAATGTACATGTATAAATTGTACATATTATGACATTTACATTTTAAAAGTTGGATTTGGAGAAATTTGCATTAAAGGTGAAGAATTTAGAGCAATCTCCTCTTTCCTAAAAAAAATGGAAATTTATACTAAAATTTGCATGTCTTAGGAGATGTTTCTTACAAAAGTTCCATATGTCAGAAAAAGTTGCAAAAGAAAATGGATGTGGAGATTTATTTTTTAACAAACGAATTCCCCAGCAGAACAAAAAAAAAAATGTAGTTATGGGCAAAGACTAGCAAATTAAAATGTTAGGTTACAAAAAAATACAAGGAAAAGAACTGTGCTATAGTCAAGATAAAAACATTTTAAATAATGGAAGAGTATATTTTCTACCTTTGGGCAACTCAACAAGGAATGGTAATTGCAGTAACCAGACAAACAAACAAAACATCTATCAAATCTGTCAGTAATGCTATCATCCTGATCCAAGAGAGAAAAGGTTACATTTTGCTCTTCCATGTTTCTTGACCTGCTGCTTTGAATAAAAGAATGACAATCCTTTCATATTTTGTTTATGTACAGTGAGCATTGAAAGAGCAGGTGGCCTACTGTCTCAATCACTCTGGGTAAATAGTATACCTGGAATAGATTTATTTCATATTTATATTTTATATTTTATTTTACTATTTTATTTTATTTGAACTTGTCTTCCAAAAAAGCTAAAGGCAAGTTGTCATCAAGGCATCTTAATCCTCTTCTAATATTCTTGGATAACAAATTACGTAGCTATCTTGATGATGTACAAACATATCTAATCTACATACATCACTGAGCTCATGTCTCTTTAGCCATTAGTATTCCACATCCTTTGCTTTTGAGGTTGCTCATAGCTCTATTGTCAGGATCATGCTGAACACACCAATTTCCTCACTGAGCAAGCCAATAAAGCTATCAATTCAGAAACTGAAGAATCAAATTTCAGTATCATATAGTGAGGGAAAAAGAGATGAAAATTATATCCTACTTAGCCCTTGATATAGAAGATTCTGTTTAGAACTGGAGACAAAGTCACTCAACCATCAAAAGATAACACAAAGGGTATCCACTTTCTTTCAATTAGTTCCACTGCTAGCTGGAGCCCAGCAAAGCACTAGATTTAACCAGGACTCTGCAACAGTCCTAGTGGACAATCACAGTGTGCTGCAGCTGCCAAAAAAGCCAACACAGGGCTAGGCTGCATTAACAGAGGGATATAATCAAGATCACATGAAGTGTCAATACCACTTTACAATGCCTTGATAAGGCCACACTTGGAATACTGCATCCAGTTTTGGTCACCACAATGTAAAAAAGATGTTAAGACTCTGGAAAGAGTACAGAGAAGAGCAACAAAAATGATTAGGGGACTGGAGGCTAAAACATATAAGGAACAGTTGCTGGAATTGGGTATGTCTAGTTTAATGAAGAGAAGGACGAGGGGTGACATAGCAGTGTTCCAATATCTCATGGGTTGCCATAAAGAAGAGGGAATCAAGCTATTCTCCACAGCACCTGAAGGCAGGACAAGAAGCAATGGATGGAAACTTATAAAAGAGAGACGCAACCTAGAACTAAGGAAAAATTTCCTGACAGAACAATTAATCAGTGGGACAACCTGCCTCCAGAAGTTGTGAATGTTCCAACATTGGAAGTTTTTAAGAAGAGACTGGACAGCCATTTGTCTGAAATGGTATAAGATTTCCTTCCTGAGCAGGGGGTTGGAATAGATTACTTCCAAGGTCCCTTCCAACTTTTTTAAAAAATTTTTATTATTATTATTATTATTATTATTATTATTATTATTATTATTATTATTATTATTATTATTATTACTACTACTACTACTACTACTACTACTACTATTACTACTACTACTACTACTGATCATCGCACAGTCAGCTAGATGTTCAGACTGGATTTGGCATTTTTGTCTACCTATCGAGTCCTTACCAAGGACCTGGGATAGGCAGATGTGGATGTTTGGTGGTATTATAGATATCGTCACTGGATGGAAGCAGTTCCTAGACCTAGTAAGACCGCCTTTTGCAATTGACTAATGGTTAATTTGTCAATGCCAACAGTGTTCAAGTGGTGCTCCAGTTGTTTTGGGATTACACCCAAGGCGCCTATTACTATGCCTGTTTCACTGAGTTCACTCTAGTTACAGCATTCATATTCTCCTCCTCCTCCTCCTCCTCCTCCTCCTCCTCCTCCTCCGCCTCTTATCAGTGCCTCTTTTCAACTGCATGTTTCTTACCTTATAATATAGAACAACACATAGGCATATTTATGAAAGCAGAATAGAAGTGTATATCAAATGAAATATTAAGTATAAATAATGCAGAAGATAAGGAGGAAGACTGAGGTCTGTGAGGATCCACCATGACTTTTAACAATTTCAACTGACTAAACAGTTGAGTAGACTGTTAAGTAGACCATATATATATAATATTGAAGTTTCTGGCACTGATTATTATCATGAGGTAACGAAGAGACAACGTTCAAGTCCAGATTTCATTAAAGTTAGCTGACTTTTAAAACCTTCCTTGCTAAAAGTATGACAAGGCCATAAGAAATTGTGAATAATGCATATGAACAAATAATTTTTAACATTGCTGCATACTGCTATGCATAAACCACCAGCATAGGTAGTGTACATGCATTCAAACATATAATTGAAAAACTGATCCCTTTACATTATATATTTCAATTAATGTACCTAGTATATGTACATTATCTAGTTTTAGAGTTTAATGGTTTATAGTAAATTGATCCATGTTATTTCACTGACTGAGTTAGCTGTTACAGATTGGCTGAAAGAAGCAACAGGTAAGACAAAGAAAATGAAGAAATTAAGCATATAAAAGGTGTGCCTTTTAAATTACCTTCCAAGCAATTTTGTCATTGTAGTGTCACTTGTCAAAGCAATTGTTATTAGTCAACTGAGGTAGAGAGAAACATCCTTAATAAAATGAAGAGAAACAAATCTACTCTTAGTGTGGGAGCTGGTATAATAATTTAAAAGGGGGGATCAGCTCTGTACATTTAATTTGAAGTAGGAACAAAGAACTTGCATTTCAGCACTGAAGGACCAATCTCATTGTTAGTATAGAGCATAATCTTTTCCCCTGATTTTTTATTCCCATCTTGACTCTATTTATTGGATGAGGTTACACAAAGACAGAAAAAACTTTTGAACATTTTAAAAAAATGAAAAGTTGTGTGTATACACAAACACCCCAGAAAAATTTGAGTGTATTATCTATTTATCATCTATATCTTAGCATCTGTCTGTTTGTCATCTGGTCGGTCTATCTATCTATCTATCTATCTATCTATCTATCTATCTATCTATCTATCTATCTATCTATCTATCTATCTATCATCTATTTCATCTTCAAATGGTGTGACTTGTTATTATATTGGCTGTGGCTGTTGCTTTTGTGTGCTGTTTAGAATTACTTTGATGGAAATGGTTTATCAATTCAATATAAATAAATGGCCAAATGACTTACTTTCTGCAAGCCGATGTCATTATTTAAGTAAAAAGAATAAACAGAATCCCAAAACAAGCCTACATTTGGTAAAGCGCAATTTGTTTTAGTGCTTAAGATGCTGGTCTTGAAACCTGGAGTCTGAGTTTTAGACCTTTCTTAGGCATCAAAGCCAGCCCAATCCACCTCACAGGAAGTGGGAGTATTAGGTATGTGTCCTTCCCTGATCTAAAATAAAAGTCCTAATTTATAACCAACTTTAAACAAATTCCCATATCTATCTCTAAAGCATGTGTTTTACATAGAGAAAATCAAAAACATTATCATAGCATCGCTGGTCATATAATAATTATAATTTCCTGAGCCATGAACACTGAAGGCAAGCAAATCTATAAATATCAGGCTCTCATTTTTCATCATTATACTCATTTCAGCCATTTGTGCATTAAAAAAATCCATGTAAAACAAATGTGCACTTTTATTCAGATGCCGTAGTGGCGCAATGGTTAGAATGCAGTACTGCATCTAATTCTGCTGACTGCCAACTACCAGCAGTTCAGCAGTTCGAATCTCATTGAGTCAAAGTTGACTCAGCCTTCCATCCTTCCAAGGTAGGTAAAATGAGGACCCAGATTGTTCGGGGCTGACTCTGTAAATCACTTAGAGAAGATCGTAAAATACTGTGAAGTGGTATATACATCTAAGTGCTATTGCTATATGTATCTCCCTTTCCAATTATACTCTTTTTGCAAATTCCTACTGGAATTTGTTTTCATACACAGTTTTCTATTATATCTGTTCCTTTATGTATTTTTCTGTAGTATGCAGTTTTTAAATTGGGAATTGCTTCAATGCAATTTGAAAAATGTGAATTTAGGCATACAACTGCTTTTCAATGTGCATTTAGATTTGAAAAATGAGAATTGGCTAAGTTCATATAAAAATTGCACTTGTTTCCCATCTCCAATTGTTGGGTTACAAAATGCATTTCTACCTTGCAAGTATACTGTACTGCTATTATATTTAATGTATAATCACTGTATGATTTAATCAAGGGTTTATGTCTGAACAAAGTACAGGAAATGTTAAAGGATATAAAACCAAATGAACTTCCTCCAATGTCTTAACATGTGCAACTCTATCTCCAAGTACCTAGCGGGAGATCTGAAGGAGAGCTACAGTATAGTTATGATTGCTTGAACAGAAGTTTCTACAGGAATGATAATTCTGTTTTATCAGAGCATATTAAAAAAAAGTAAGGCCATTTCAACCACCTCCACTCTGCATGCTGATATTCACAAACCAAGAACATAAGCAGTTTACTTACATTCAAATATCCAAGTTAGGACCATTTCAGTTGTTGTAATGTATGAGGCTTGGTAAAGCAACTTGAGATATTCTCACTGGAAAAAAATGATTGCAACATCTGTAACTCCTTGGACTACTTTCAAATGCAGAAGATTTACTTCTAGAAAGCTACTAGATCACCTTCAGAACAGACAGACTGATATGCTCTGAGAGTGAAATGGAAAATAATGGCATTCACCAGAAAATGAGTTTTGCATACAGTTAATTAATATAATCATACTACTTTTCTTTCTTGTAAAAGTACTGAATAAATTTGGGCTTGGAATATATTGGCCAAAAGGGATCAAAACTTCACATAGTGTTAGCAGAGAATGCTAAATATGGCAAGATTATGACTTAGATACTAATCTACACATTTTCTAAAAACCATTATGGTAAAGCCTAAATCAGTCAAATCCTTAAGGATGATTGGAGATCAGTATCTGAGACTGAATTGGTAATGACTCTTGTAGAAGAAAATTGTGACTTGGAATATATGAGTAGTAAATAGCAAATGCGATTTAACAAGTAACATGAAAGGAAAAAAAACAGATATGGTACATGTATGAGAGAGTGGTACCATGTAACATATTTCAATGAAAGTGGCATGATATTGTGAATTGATATTGAAATTGATAAATATATGGAATACATCCAAGGAAGTGAAGATGCAGTTCAACCATGAAAATCTAAAAGGTAGTCAGAAAGTATGAATCTAGGTTGCTAGAAATAGATCTGAAAGTACAAATCCATTGATTAAGAGTAGTTACAAATTATTCTGAAGTGAATGGGAATAATATAATAATCAGAGATGAATTTTGGGGAAAACTGTGCAGCATTCATACTTAAAATAACCAGGAGAGAGAGAAAAAACCTTTTAGGGAGTGTGTGTGAATGGGAAAAAGTAGAACAAGTACAGAAAAAAAGATCAAACCATTTGAAGGCTCAAGAATATATAAAAATGACTATTGTTCAATGAATGTCTAATTAAAAGGTCAATTTATTTCAAATATACTGTATAGTTTAAGCCTATTTAAAAGTACCACTAGCAAAAGAATATGTCTCTGAAAGCATAATTGATTTGATTGTTAAGAATGCAGGATACAAGAGTGCTGAAAGTTCTGATTGTAGATTGGACAACTCTTTTAGTAAGATCAAGACTGAATTTGAGGAAAATGTATAATAGAAAAAAATGAAATTAAGGTGGAAGTAGAATGACTTCAGGAAGATAGGTCATTGATTTATAGAAATGAATCTTAAATGTATTTGAAGACAGATTAATCTCCCATTATGAACAGTGGATTTAAGGAAAGAGGATGTGGAAGTTGCTTAAAGTAGAATAAGGATTATGTTACAGAAGTGAGTAGAACCATGATAATGAGATTATGAACAAAAGATATGTGGAAGAGTGATGAAGTGAAAGGATAGCAATAGCACTTAGACTTATATACCACTCCATAGTCCTTTACAGCCCTCTCTAAGTGGTTTACAGAGTCAGCATATTGTCCCCAACAATCTGGATCCTCATTTTACTAACCTTGGATAGATGGAAGGCTGAGTCAACCTTGAGCAGGTCAGGATTGAACTCCTGGCTGTGGGCAGAGTTAGCCTGCAATACTGCATTCTAATCACTGTGCCACCACAGCTCCTAGAAATTGTGAATTAGGAAAAATGTAGCAATCATAAAAGAACGATTGCTGCAAAAAATGAAGATGCAAAAAAACCCTATTCTATAATTTGTATGTAAAGAGAAAGATTTTAGTGTTAATCGTATCCTAGGATCCCACAAGTGTTGGTATTAAAATGATAAAAGGTGCAATCAGGGTTAAAAAAATTGTAAGACTGCATCTGGCACAACTGAAAAAATGTTACAGTAAAGATGTTGTTTGCATATGCTGTGATGTGCTTAAGATGGGCTGGAAAGCTGCATCTGTTCCTGATGACTAGAAGAATGCTGTTTTTGTTACCCCTAGGCGAATGGAAAGAAAGCAAGATGATTAGTCGGTTAAGGGTGGCTTGGAATAAATTTGGCAGAATTCTGATCAACATGGAAAAAGAGGTGACAGAAAACAAAATTGCAAATGTGTGAGCCATATTTTTGTTCTTCAGCAGGTCACTGAGAAATTTAGGAACATGAGAAAGTTTATTACTTGAGTAAAAGTAAGCATGTAAGAAAGACAGGCATATTGGAAGCCTCCTTTTCTTCTTTTTCTTGGTTCCCATTTGGATTATTTATATTGTCCTTTTTTAAAAAAATGCTGTTTTCTTGTTTTAAAGGTTTTTTTTTTTTAATATTTTGCAATAGTGGTGAATATCTGTAGCTCAGGTGCAGGATGAGGGTGAAAGTTCATACTCCGAGCTTGTGGGTTGGTTTCTAAACATTTTGTTACCAGGCTAGGTAACATCTTCAGCAGAGTTTAGGAGATGTCAGTGTTGGTGTTCTGTTTATAAAGGCTTCAGGTGTGGGTGTGTCAAGTGAGGGTCTTGTGATGGGTCCGGTGTGAGTCATCAGTGAGTGGCTTGCGATGGTCTTGTGATGGGGAGATTATATCAGGTGAGGGTCATTAGGAGGTGAACTGCTGGTGGGAGAGGGATGGGTCAGTTGTGACTCCTAAAATGTGGCAAGACTCACTTAACAAATTGCTCACTTAGCAACATAAATTTTGGGCTCATTGTAGTCATAAGTTGTACCTGTACAGTAAAACAGTTATTGAGTAAAGGGAGTTTCTTTCTTTCTTTCTTTGTTTAATTAAAATGCTAAAGAAAACCAACAATGAAAAACAACCAGGTTCACAAGATGTGTCAGCTTTAAGGCCTGGGGAAACAATAGTTCTTTAAAGCAAGACAATATGGGCCCTGTTCTATCCTGGGAGGGATGTGGTTCTAGAGCAGACATGTCAAACTTGCGATGTCATGTGACATCGCATGAAATATCAGAGTTTTTTTTCCCCATTACCGGCAATGGGGTGGGCGCGGTTTCATCGTGACGCATCCGGCCCGTGGGCTGGCAGTTTGACACCCTTGTTCTAGAGGGCAGATGTTATTACCTAAAAGGTACACTTACCAAACCCAACCAAATGATACTGCTTGATGGAAAGGATCTGACACATGCTAACTGCCTGATTTAACAGACTGAATGGAAGCCATGAAAGACAGACCTTCCTTTTGATATTTGAATATATGAACCCAGACAACCCACTGTTCACAAAGCATTAAAGATTGTTATTGTAAAAAATTAATAAAATATATTTTTTTAAAAAATAATAATAATTAGCACCTTGAACCACATCTGGAAACTTACTTGAAACTAACATACCTCACAAAACTGAAATTTTAAATGGTTCTGATGACATACTATAACTGTCTTTGTTGACTTATTCTGATCAGCTATAGTTTCTGAGTAGTTTCCAAGAGCAGGCCCATGTTCAGCACATTGTGGTAGTCCAGATGCAAGTTAATCAAAGTGAGAATAACTGTCCCAAAGAACCCCAATCCAGATAAATTTGCAATTGAGTCATGATACTGATTTCTTGCTGATGGCTTAAATTATTTAAATTATGTGAATTTCCAATAGCTTGGACTTCTCACTCTAACTTAGGGCCCATTAAAGCTCAACAGGAATGTATTGTTTTACATGTGATTTTTAAAATCAATTTCTGAATTTTGTGTCTTAAGTTTCATAATAAATTGGATAAATTTCCTCTCACAATTAAAAAAGTAACTTTCGTGGTTCAGCCTAATTAAACCACAATTCGAAGCTGTTTTTTTTAAATATGCTAGTAAAACAAACATCAGTATATTCACTGTCAGCATCTATAAATATGTTAAAGTCATTTTAGATTTTTTAAAAAATACACATACAAAGTTCATTACTTTGAACCATCTGGTAATTAAAGCAATTTCAGGAGTGAAAATGAATCTCAACTGGGCTGCAGTTGAAATGACAAACTTGAAGGGTAATGATATAAATAGAACTATTCCTAATGAGTCAATATTTCATTTTTTCCCCACAAATAAATATCTTGGGTTGTCAGTAAAGATACAAACACACACACACACACACACACACACACACAGAAACAAACATTTGCTAAAAGACCCTGACAGAGAACATTTTAAAAGATTATAATTTATCTGGAGGAAACTTTGATTTGTTGAATTAATTTCGCCTTCCGAAGTAAATTAAAAACAGGAAAAAGAGAAAGTGTTCTTGTCCAAATATAGCTTTATAATCCTTCTCTAGAATATAGTTCTGTGTTGTTCTATGAGTCCTCATTTTACAGTAAAATCAGTTTTAAAAGAAAATATTTGCTTGGTGCAGAGCATAGGAAAACCCATGTAGGAAACCCCTGGTGAGTTTTAATAAAATGTTCTGATATATTAGGTTACTTGAAGCAATTCATTTACTGTAACTTTCTCCCCTTTTCCTCGTTAAGTTGCATGCTATAGCAACCAATAAAATAATGATGAAAGTAGAGTTTAATCCAGAAGTCTGAACTAAAGCAGTCATACTGCAAGCTAGAGAAAAGAAAGGAACTAGAACAGGGGTGTCAAACTGCCGTCCTGCAGGCCAGTTGCATCATGCAGAGGCCGTGCCCACCCCACCTGCGGCAATGCAAAAAAAGTCACAATCCATCCTGATACGTCACATGACACAGTGAGCTTGACACCCATGACTAGAAACAAGTTTGGCCCTTCCATTAGATAGAAAGAACAATGTCTCAGACAGCAGATTTCAGATCTCCTTAATGGGGAGCAAATTGTTATTTATGTATTTTGATTGTTTTGTATATTTATTTCTTTGAATTGTTTTACTGCCAAGAGACAAAAACAATTTTCTCTTATGTGGCAGAAAATCTGACTGGCTTTGACTATATAAGTCAGAAGCTTAATTATGTAATGGTCACAATTATGTTTTCTACTAAGGTTACTAGAGATATATCCTTTTTTTCTCATAGAATGCCCAGAACGGAGTTCCGGCACCTTTTTTGGATGGAACCTTGTAGGGTAGGCAAGGAGGGTTGTATGACGTGTGTGAGTTCCGGCACCTTTTTTTTTTTTTTTTTTTTTTTAGAAAAAAAGCACTGGATATATCTATAATAATGAATTTTCCAGGAACATTTGGGAAAGAAGCCCAACAGTGAAACACTTTCCAGGAAAATCCAAGCTATTGACGCCAGTACGTTTTATATTGTTTCATGCTGTTCTTTCCTCTATTTGTTTATGTTACTTTATAGGACTTTTAGACACAACTTGATACTCATTTTTTCTCCTGTTAGCAGAAACACGATCTTCTTGCAACAGTTAAAGACAAAGACAATCTGGTAATTATAGACTAACCATTCACTGTTTTCTATCTGCAAATTAAACCGATTAGTCTATTTCCATGTAGGACCTCTTGGAAGTTATCATTTGTTTGAATAATGGTTACAAACTGCAGAGAGAATTTTCTGAGTGAGCCAAACTAGATCAAGACAAAAGGCCAATTTGGAAAATTATTGAAATGGCATGATGGCCTCTTCAGATGCTCTCATATGCACCATACTGATGGTGATAAAGCAACTTTTTCATTTAATAAACCATGATCCCCTCATAGAAGTGTTTCCCCGTAATGATATCAGGTATGCACACTTGGTTCAATTTCTTTTTAAAAATGTTTCTAGGTGTGACTTGTCATACTATTTGTATGACACTCCTGATTAGGAATTGCTTTATGTATATTTTAAATTTGTAAATTATAAATATAGAAGTCAGGCCCCATCTCCCTGTTTATATTGTGCTGCTTGGTCTAATCCACTGGCAGTCCTCCATACAGAAGTCTGTAACTCATGAGCCTTAAGTACTTACGTACTTCCTTCTAACTTCTAACTCCAACTCAGAGGTAGCTGTTATCTCTTTGAGCATATTAACTAGTAGCTGTCTAAAGCTGTGTTTCTCAACCTTGGCAACTTTAACATAAGTGGACTTCCTCAGCATGCCAACTGGGAAATTCTGGGAGTTGAACTCCACATATTTTAAAGTAGCCAAGGTTGAGAAACACTGTTCTAAAGGGAGTACGGGATGAGTACATGCAGAATTTGTCTTCACAGAGAGGTGTTAAAGCAGCAGATTTTCCTCTGGTTTCTCTCCATCGTACTTTTTTCACAAAGCACCTGATAACCTTCATCTCACTAAATATATTGATTTGGATTTATGCTGATCATGTTTACATGGAAGAAGCTTTGTGCAGTATATATATCCTCTGATAAAGGGATTCTAAATGGTTCATGTGGTATTCTTATCTACAAGTTGTGAGTACTATCAGGGATCTTCACTATTGTGATAATAGTTTATCTCTTTTGGAAACCATCAGTATATTTGATGACCGACCAAAACAAAAATTACTTCTGTAATACAGTGATCTTCAAAATGAGAGGCATGAACCTCATGGGGGTAATGGATAACCCATAGAAGTGCAAGAAAACAATATTAGAATATTTACTTTTTAAAATCTTAAATAAAGTACATTTAGATAAATTACAGCTTAATAGAAAGAATTCTATTTGTTTTATAATATGCATAACATATAGCAAAATAACACTTGATTTGGAGTGAATGAAAATATTATGCATAAGGGTACATAATCAGCAACATTAAGAAAACGTTGTCCTACTATATTTTTTCCTTACATACCATCAGCAAAACTCTAGATATATGTTCCCAAGTCTTAACTTTCCATCTTTCTTTGGGGGATAGACATCATGACCCACTGGGAATACTATTCTGTATGTATTTTAAAATCAGATTTGTCTTTTGAGTATTATACAAAACTCTTTTATTAAATACAATAGATTATTTTCATAGTTAAAAAAAACAGTAGAAGACAACTTGGGATTTGAGTTTAATGAGTCAGCTTGGAGGTTATTAATGGCCCAGCATTCTCTTTAAATCTAATTTGGCTAATTATCAAGAACTGAGTATAAAACTAATTCATATGATAATATGCCATTTTAAAATTGAATTACATTCATTAAAATATTTCTTGATTATTTTCAAGGAACTGTAATCTAATTAGTATCACTATCTTTGATGGCAATCTTTGGTAAGCTTCTCATATTGATTGAAAATTGTTGAGGAAATATGAAAAAAAATATAAAGTGTAGATTTCAATTGTTAATGCTTTATTCATTTTCTCCCCAAAGTGTATAAAATTGTGCAGTTTAAGAAATTAATGTGTTTTTGTTATCTGCTATATTTTCTACAGCAAAACATTGGAACTGAAGTACTTTTTTCTTTTTAATCAACAATATTTTAAAATGTGAGAAATAGTATTATTGGGATAATTAAGACAGCAGCAAAACATACTGAAGAATTATTTCATTAAATAATATTTTATAATTATTCACATCTGATGTTCTTTTTTAGTTCCATCAAGAAAATAATGCTTACTAGATTGTCTTTGCCTAAACAAATGGCTTTTGGGTTAGAAATATTAACTATCTATTTTAAATGTTTGTGTCTCTTTTAAATATTATGCACGTGTGGATATGTACTCCCAAGCTGCAGTTATATTTTGTTTTGTTTTTGCTTTTATAAATTCTCATTTTCCCATCTTCAAAGTTGTACAGAGTTTTGAAGTTCAGTTATGGTAGTCCTACTTCTGTTTTCAAGACTATGTTAATCACTATATACTTCCTTTTTTAAAAGATAAATGAGAAGGCTGTTTATCCTACAAAAACAGTTTGAGCTTAACAGTAACAACAGTGTGTCGTTACTTGACCAGGAGAAGATTGCTGTTCAAACTGAGAGTTTTGCACTAAAGTATTTCAAATTAGGACAAGCCAAAAACCTTTCCAGAGCTCCATGCAGGATAAAATGTAGTCCAGCATGGCTGGCTTAGGAATTCTGGGAGTTGAAGTCCACAAGTCATAAAAGAGCTAAGTTTGAAGACCCCTGAGGTAGTCTCTGTACTGAACATTATCCAACCCATGCTGACTGGGGAATTCTGGGAGCTGAAGTTCATAAGTCTTAAAGTTGCCAAGGTTAAATGCCCATGTGCTATATCTCCCCCTGCTTGGCCCTGATCTGGTTGAGCAGTGTTATTGCATCAAATGTAATTGTATTGTGTTGTAGGACATAACATCCATTTGATACTTAAGTCTCAATATCAAGACATATCATTAAGTCTGTTCATTTTCTAATTAACACAAATCTTATCCTGTTTATTCAATATAAATATAAAACAATTATATCATTAAGTTAATAAAGCAGTGTTGTGGAGTTATTGTCAAGAATCACTGCAATGTGGCAACACACTGATTTGTAATATTTGTAAACAACTACAGCAAATATTAAATACATCTCTCTCTCTTCCTCTTTGCATCCACAGTGACTTACTATTTGGCTTTGCAACAATTGGAGTAAAGTCTTTTTTTTCTGCAACAGTAGTGGATAGGAAAAAGAAAGAACTATAGTAATATTCAAGAAATGAGTAAGTTAAAATGTATGCTGTGCTGATAGAAGATCCTAGATTAATTAGAATAGAATTGTATATTGATTTCTGAGTTCCTGTTCAAAAACATGAATATCTCTATAGCCTACAGAACTATCTAAATTATTTTACTATCATTTGACACACTTCCATTCCTCAAGCAAGGCTCATTTATCTTAAAGATTTTCTGTGCTCCAAGCTTACATTATTTCATAATGTTCGCTTTGTGTAATGCCAATTTCCACTGCTGCTTCTTTCAATGTAATCACCGATAGAGAGGCACCAGTGATGCACATTTATTTATTTATGAAAATTGATATGCTATGCATTCTTTTAATGGTTCTAGGCAGTAACAAAAATAAAGTAAAACAGTGATAAATGCATCATTAAAAATAAGAAACATAAAAGAGTAATCCTTGACTTCAAAATATTAAAACATTTGAAAGATTGGTGAATAAATATGAATCAAGCAATCACTTAAACTATAATAAAAGGGAAACCTGTTCCAATTCCTCCCTGCCACAAAGGAAGCAGCAGTAAGCAGTGATATCAAATGCAACAGGTACCAAAATATCCCAAAATGGATAAAGAGAACCATATACAGTACATAGGAGTATGTGGTTCTTTAAGTGACCAGGGTCTTAGATTTGTATATTTTTATTAGTTAAAGGGGGTGTTTTCCATTTCAACGCTGATTTTTTTTTACTTTAATTATTATTTTATATTTAAAATCTAATTTGTAATTTGGTTACATTTGGTGAGGTGGCATAGCATGTTATTGGGCCAGTGGGAATAGATTTAATCTCTTAATTATTCTTATGCAGGGTTGGTTGGCCCAAAATAACATCTGCATGGAAACTATTGATATATAAAAAGAAAACAATATTTTATGCTTAAGGACCCCACAGTGACATTTTGCACTTCCCCTAAGTACAGGAGTATACTGTATTAAAAAACCCTTCATGCTTACAATTATTATTTTTACACAGAGACATATCAAAATGTGACAACTCAGCATGGCCAGCTCGGTGCAGCCAGCTTACATGCCACTAGTCCACCAAGTCACCTCTGCCAACTCACTGCCACCAAGTCATCACAGAACAATTCAACACAGCCAATTTGCTGCAGGGACAATTCAGCATGGGCAGCCACACACAGGTAATATTGCCTCCCTATGGCTCAGCAAGAGAAACATGAGGAAAGGATGAAGAATATGAACACTGCATCAACCATAATAAAATTGTAATACAAAATAGGGAAAACTTAAATTTGAAACAGGAAAAAATATTTGCTATCAAATATTTAGAGAGTTACAGAGGGTATTTGTATCTATCTATCTATCTATCTATCTATCTATCTATCTATCTATCTATCTATCTATCTATCTATCATCTATCTATCTATCTATCTATCTATCTATCTATCTATCTATCTATCTATCTATCTATCTATCTATCTATCTATCTATCTATCTATCCATCCATCCATCCATCCATCCATCCATCCATCCATCCATCCATCTATCTACTGTATCTATCATCTATCTATCTGTCTGTCTGTCTGTCTGTCTGTCTGTCTGTCTGTCTGTCTGTCTGTCTGTCTGTCTGTCTGTCTGTCTGTCTGTCTGTCTATCTATCACCTATCTATATATCAACTATCACAAAACATACCTATTAAGCAATGCAATTGATGCTGAGAATGGGAGCAGAAGTAATGCAGACTAAACACCAATCAGAAATAGGGGGAGTCTCGCAAAGATATAAAATAATGAGTTACTTAAGGTGATTGGATGGAAAATCTATCAGTTTGACAACAAAGTGTTTCTTCCCTATGCCTTGCTGCTTAAACTTGGCAGCCTATGCCTTGCTGCTTAAACTTGGCAGCCTATTTAGTATTAATTATGTATTAATATGCCAACCATCAGAATAGTGTTCCTTTTTTTCTAGCATTGAAATTTATATCCTCCAAATAAAAACAGCTTTCATCCATAATAATAGATGTTTTAATTTTATATCTTCCTTAGTAAAAGAAAATTAATTATGGATAAGGTGGTCTATCATAGTGGCTTTTTGGGGGGATTTACTGATGCACATCTACTACTACTACTCCACCCTCATTGCGTCATCAGATAATCGCCCGGCCACCCTCTTCAGGGTGACCCGCTCTCTCCTTCAGTTGAGGGAGGGAGGGGATTCCCTGGAGGGGAGGGCCGAGGATTTTGCTCAATATCTGCATGACAAAGTTGCTCGGATTCGAGAAGGTCTCGACTCTGACTGGGTGGCCCCGGGGGAGGAGACAGGAGCAAGTCTTGAGACTGTTATATGGGACGAGTTTGACTCTGTGGCTCCTGAGGACGTGGACAGGATTCTGGGGAGGCTGAATGCAACCACATGTTTACTGGATCCGTGCCCCTCGTGGCTGGTACTGGCTGCCCAGGAGGGGACACGAGCCTGGCTCCAGGGAATTATAAACGCTTCTTTATGGGAGGGTGTCTTCCC
>NW_015387018.1:70325-73933 GCF_001527695.2 Protobothrops mucrosquamatus | reverse complement strand
TTTTTTTTTAAATCTTACCATTTATATTTGCACCCTATTTTATATATTAGTCAAGGTAAAAGGCTCCTATGAAATAGATGCTTTCTTTGAAGGATAAGTATCTGGTGGTCCCATTTTCAAAGGTGTTTTTTTCTCTCTCTATTAGGAGCTGAACAGGAACCTGTTGTCAGAAAAACAATCTTGGAATGGTAATTCCTCTTCAAAAGGATTCTGATTATTTGGATAATTAGCTAAATAGGATACAGAACTAAAGAGACCTTTGATCGGATCCATCTATCTATTATGCTGCATTTCAATTACCAGTCCTGATATGATATCCATCAAAATTCCTTTAGATATCCTTTTTGTATCCCATCACAGTAGTTTTAAAACTGCCATAAGAAATGTTATGTTCTGCTGCAGTAAGCTAAATTGGAAGCAGCATAGAATAAATTATCTATTCATTTTATTTGAAGACATGGTTAATAATCCCTTGGGTTGAATATATAGTACCTGCAAAGGAACATTGATACAATCAGATTGTGCAAAATTGATCCAAACTGTTTAGCTGTTATACTACATGTTAAAATGGTTCTCCTCTGTTCAACATGTAGAATCCAGTTGAAAGTATTAATGAAACCTGTTCGGACAATGGTAAACAGCATTGTAAATGAAAGCTCAGAATAATTTAAGAGATGAAGGCAAATTGCAAAATGCTATGTTGTTGCCAATCAACTTTACTACTATCCCTTCTGGTTCTGTTATCCGAAATGTTCACATTAGACTAATGGTTGAGCCCGTCCTGAAAAGCTATCAATAAAATATCTTGTTTGATACTAAGAATAAATAATGTGGGTTTTCTTTTCTCATGGCTGGTGTGTAATTTCTATAGCTGTGGTAATGATCATCTTAGAAGATTTCCACTTGGCCTACTTTTATGGCAATTATTAGTATGCTGTGTTATAGATATTTCATTCCTCCATGTAAAAGATAGCTTCTTTTGAATTAAAGTGTCCATGTTTGCCCAAAACTTTGTTATATAGAGACACCTAGTGGTGTGTATTATTTAAAAAAGTGTCAGGGATTCTTTCTGTATTATTTTTACAAGCCTTTGTGTTTCATTTATAAGACTTGGAGTTAGTGTAGCAGAGCAGAATGATAGAGAAATTCTCCATCCTTTCAATGATTCTAAAATGGCCTGGAAATTAAATATGCTGCTATCTGCATATACTGTATCAGGAAACTATCCACAACAGGTAAGTAACATAAAAGAGCCTTGTTAGTTATTCAACCAGATGTGGAGAGGATGACTTCTTTCAAATTGATATGAAAGGAAATGTGTACAGTAACAAAAGAGATGGGCTATCATAATCCAGTAATGCAGCTACATATAATGATGAAGATTAATGTGCTGAGCATGCATTTCCCCCCACCTATTTATTATATACAGAGAGCCAGATGTTTCTTTGACATAAGTTGTGTGACCAATGAGATGTAGGCCAGAAATGAACTTTAATTGAACACTAAGTTCTATGTCTCTTCCTAGATTTACATTGTTTATTTATTTATATCCTACTTTATTATTTTTAAAAATAACTCAAGGCAATAAACATACCTAATAGTCCTTGCTTCTCCTATTTTCTCCACAACAACTCTCTGAGGTGAGTTGAGTTGAGAGTAACTGGCTTAATGTCACCCAGGCAGTTTTCATGCCTAAAATGGGACTAGACTTCACAGTCTCCTGGTTTCTAGCCTGGTGCCTTAAACACTAGGCCAAACTGATAAATCATACAATTTCAAAATAAATAAAGCTCTAGGGTGTTTTGAGCCCCAGTTTCCAAATAGGACAGCATAGGTTAAGAAAGGAGGACATTTCAAGTTAGTAATTGGCAGGTATATAGGATTGTTGTTATTTATTTATTTATTTATTTAGATCTGGGATATAAGTGTGTTTCATTTTACTGGCTATATTAAGAAACAATAAGTAATTTGTATTTCACTCAGAATTTTACTTAACATTCAGTATTTTCTTTTTTAAAAAAAAACGAATTTTATTGGTTTTTTAATTTCTTAAAACATATTTTCATTGAACTTTAATAATTATTAAATTCCCTGAGAACCATTTTAAAAACATACATAAATCTGCCTTATGCTTACATACTTACATACATACATTTCTACAGTATGCTGTTTTCAAATATATATATATTGTTCTCAAAGAGATAAATGTGGAAGGGATTGTTTGGAATTATCGCTGCAGAAAAAAATATTGGATTCTATTCAGTGTAGCCATCCACATTGTGGCAAACTCTTTTTTGTAGAAACTCATAACTTTATGTGGAGTAATTCTTTAATATTGACATTCCAATGTTCCTTTGTTTCACTTTCTCTAGGGGAGAAGGTTGCCACATAAAGTGGAGAGTTCTCTGTGATAAACATCTTTAGAGGCTGGAGGTTCATCCATCAAGGATAATGAGGAGATTGACAAAATGACCACTAACAGTCCTTCCAACATAGCAATTATATAAATACTAAGAATTTTTCCTTCATGAATGGTTGCCATAAAGCTGGGTTTAAAATTGGTTTTCAACAAACAGAATGACTCCCTCTAAGTCTAGACAAGAAAACTGAGTTTCATAGAGGTTTTTTTGCTGGAAAAAGGAGAGGTGTCTCTTAAATTTGCTCTCCAAAGGCACTCAATGAGGAGGAGGAGGAGGAGGAGGAGGAGGAGGAGGAGGAGGAGATTCATTGACTTAAGCAAAATGGCAGATTATTTTCTCTAGTTCAGTTGAAAAGCTGTTTGATGTCATACATTGGCCGGAGGGATATGCCTGACGGTGAGTGCCTGGGGGCCCTGGGGACCTGTGTGACTGGGCTCGGCGGGCCTGGAAGCCTACGCTGCTGGCTGGCCGACTTTGACTGCAACTCCCTCCCCCCCCTCTTTCTTTCTTATGGGGGGTGTAAAGATCTACGAACTACGCCGCCTTCTTCCAATCCATCTAACCCCTTGACCACCACCACGAGGACTTTCCCCCTTCCCAACTCTGCTGTTGGACCTCCTGTCATGATTCGGGACTGTATTCCAGGAGGAAACTGCTGGCCCTGCACGACTCCCCCATCGCGCAGGCATGGCCCAACACAATTCCGAGGGCCGGCCTTAATGAAGGGGTTTGGAACCCCGAGAGGTGGCATCTAGCGGCAGCAGGGAGGGATCTAAGAAGGAGGAAACTATATGCCTTCTTAGAGGGGTGTTTTTCCAAATTTTTAGGGGGTTTGGGGTTGGCCCGAGGGGAACCAGGGGAGTCCTCTCGGAGGCCAAGGCCGGTCCCATCTGGGGGGCGCGGAGTGGTAAGGGAGGAGACTGGGGGGCTGGCGGAGGGTGGTGTGATAGGTACGGTCAGTGGGAGGGGCAGGTATGGCGGGAGCAGAAGACCATATCGGGTTTTGGGAGCACGCACACGCTACTTACAAGCTTGTGGGTGCTCCGATCCTCAGAGCTCTGCTCGACCTCCAGGGACCTTAGATCCTCCGGCCCGGGTCCACCGGCTGATGTTATGTAACGCCAGGTCTGTGGTAAATAAGGCCCCCCTCATTCAAGAACTTATTCACGAGGGGGGAGCGGACCTGGC